>NC_133774.1:85450958-85495733 GCF_003597395.2 Chelonoidis abingdonii | reverse complement strand
AATGTGCAAGCTATCCCATCATCAAGATCATTAATGAAGACATTGAATAGAACGGGCCCTAAGACAGACCCCTGGGGCACACCACTTGTTACTGGTTGCCAACTAGAGAGCTTCTGATCACCTTGTTCTCCTCTAAGTGTTTCAGGATGGATTCCTTCAGCACCTGCTCCATGATTTTTCCAGGGATTGAGGTTAGAAGCCTTTGCTGGACCACTGAATGGAAACACAGGTGCAGTGCCAGTTGCCCTGAACTGTGACACCTTGCATGTAGGCAATATCCATGTAAACAGAAGAATCTCTCTACTATATGGTAAACCATGTCCTGCTAGGCTAATATGGAGCTATGAGCACTATGAAGTTTGTCATTCTGATTTTTATGGCTACCTTGGAAAGCACAGAGACAAGGCATAAAGGGCCTGATGCTCAATTATAGGAAGGGCCATTTACAACTGCCAGACCAGTGTAAATAAGAATCAGGCCTCAAAGAGAGTTCTGACACTCAAAGGAGAATGCATCCACCTTACATGTCTTGTTTTCCAGGTGTCTAAAGCAGAGGAAGCTTATTGCTGATGAAAGATGGAAAGAGGCCAAGCACCTGGCATTCCCATTTGAAAAGACAAAGTGCAAAACTTGTTGATTATTTTTACATTCACCCAGAGATATTCATGAGTTTTCTTGTCATCTTAGGTATAAGGAGCCAAATTCACTCAATGGTGTTACACAATGACTCTGACCAGGAAGTTAGAACTGTCAGATTATTGTCTCCATGCAGTGAAGAATTTGCGGTGCTTTTGACTTAAGAGGGACTCTATTCCTCTTCGCTTCTTTATGTAAATGAGGAATGTACAGTTGTCACACTGTGTCAACAGAGAGTTGGATTCAGAAGCATTGTGAACATCCTAAGGGCACTTCCTGTGACTGATTCCAGTCAGTTACTATTGTGCCGCTCTGGTGAGGACCATTAGCTCTGATGTGTGGTGGTTCACATAAGCTCCACAAATCTGACGGGAGTCTATTATGATTTGGGTTAGTACTGGTTCAGTCAGTCATCTTCCACCTGATACTCATGTTGAGAGCCCACCACTTTATGAATCATGAATCTTTGGGGATGAGCAATCCAGGAATTAATTGCATCTTGGTAATCCTAGACAAAAGGGGAAGAAGAATAAGAAGAAGGTGGATGACAGCTCATTGTATACAGCCATTAGAATAGTTTGTTGAGGGATCTGACAAATAGTAATGTTTCTGTGGGAAGGAATAGATATTTGGCCAGAGACTTGATCCTGGATACTTCCTTTTGAGAAAAGACGCCATGTATAGGGCTATGCAAAACCTGGAACATAGGTCACAAGAGATCTTATCCCTATTCATCACAAATCCACAAGTTTAAAAAACAAGGGGAGGCCTGAAATGTGATACTTGGATTTATGGTGATTAACTAGTCTCCCATGTATTTTTTTGTGAAACACCTGACACACTAATGCAGGCGTAGGCAACCTATGGCACGCATGCCGAAGGTGGCAGCCAAGCTGATTTTCAGTGGCACTCACACTGCCTGGGTCCTGGCCACCAGTCCAGGGAGCTCTGCATTTTAATTTAATTTTAAATGAAGCTTCTTAAACATTTTAAAAACCTTATTTACTTTACATACAACAATAGTTTAGTTATATATTATAGACTTATAGAAAGAGACCTTCTAAAAACGTTAAAATCGGCATTATATTATTGGCATGCGAGACCTTCTAAAAATGTTATATTATTGGCAGCAAAACCTTAAATTAGAGTGAATAAATGAAGACTCGGCACACCAGTTCTGAAAGGTTGCCAACCTCTGCACTAACGGGTGCTTAAACAATAATGTTGTCCAAATAATGGAAGACATGGAGTCCCTCTTCTCTCATGGAAACCACCATGGCTGACAATGAGCATGGAGAACATACATGAGGCTGATGAAAGATCAAATGTCAAGGCAGCAGATAGGCAGCAAAGACAATCCATTGAGAAGCAGAGGATTCTGAAGTGTACCAGTGAGAGGGCAGGGCACAGGAAGATACAAATCCATGAAGTCAACTGAACACAGAAAATATTCCATCCCAAAAAGAAATCTCTATTTATAGCATAGGGAGTTTTCCCACATGAAAGAACCTGGTTCATTGGACATATAAAGGAGACATCATATCCCGAAATGGTCAAATACCCCATTCTTCATTGGAGCGAGGAAGAACCAAATACAGATCCCTGAAACCTTCTCCTACATTGGGGTGCAGATGATAGCTCTCATACAGCATAGTTTCTGCGTTTATTCCCAAATACCGTATCTTGTGTTGTTTGAACTATTCTCATAAAAAGGAAGAGAATATTGGTGGGGATGTTAAGTTTATTAGGTGATCTCATTTCATGTTTTCAAAGTTCCTTATTCATCAAAGGATCTTAGGAAAAACTGCTTTTGGAAAGTCAGTTCTTCCTCAAAGCTTGTGTCAATGAACCAAGCATTCAGAACCAACGTCTGAATGGTCATTTAAATACTCCAACCACTCCAACTTCCTTGTAGCATTCTCATTGCTCTGAGCCCTCTCATGCCCTCACTGTACTGAGCCCATTTTCCCACACACACACACGCCAGCTCCAACCTCCTCCTCCTTCCCACTCCGTGCACCTGTTAACCTGGAGAGACCATGGGGAGAAGGGAAGGTGGTATGGTTGTGAAGAATGCATGTACCAGTTGGAGGCAGAAAAGGGAAGGAAAGTAGAGATACGGTGTCCCTGTCTGGGCACAGTGTATGAGGAAGGGGCTCTGTGCATTCATCTGAAGTATAGGAGGCTCAGAAAGTTGTGAAGTGGACCATTCATCTCAGTAAGATGTTCTCAGCTGAATGAGAATACACCATAGAGATGAATACACTCTGGAATGATAACTCTGAGATGTGTGAACTGCTCCACTCATCTCACCCCCAACCTATCCCTGCAGTTTCAGCACTTGTGCACATAATGTGCATAGCACACAAATCACTTAAGTAGAGGATTCAACCTCACTGTCCTTGGGATAGCACTTGCACTCTTAAACCACTAAGGGAGTACACCAATCAGTGTATGTCACTCACTAAAGTTCCAGAGGAAGCAACAGCTCACACAGTTGTTTTCAGCAGAGGTAGTAAATGTTTTGTAGTGCAATAATATTTGAAATATTTCTAAACTGGTCCTTAGACCCATTTAATAGCTGATCTCAGGGACAGTCCATGCTATAAACTAAATGAAATGAAATAAATGAATCCCAAACTAAATTTAGGATTTTCCCTTAGTCTACATCAAAATAGTTGTAAGAATCTAAAAGTGTTATAAGCGGTTCCTTTTAGGAGGGCTGACTCAACAACTCACTTTTCTTTAATCATACTCGGTCCCACTGTTCAGGAAACGGTTGAGGAGCACAAGTCATGATTACATTACCCTAACTGCTTCCTAGAGTCTCATCTTTCCTCTATTTAATTAATGCTAATTTTCTTGACAATATTTCTCAAGTAAAATCAGAATCTGTGTGTGGATTTTAGAACACTTTGAAATACCAGCTGTTAAAGCAGATTTTGGGCAGGGAGCATGAACAACATACATTTTCTATCAAGGGAAGGATGTAAACTCAGTAACTGAGTGTTGCTCAGGTTCAATGGGCACTGCATGTTGCCTTGAGCCATGTTGCTACTCTGACATTGGGCTGCCTGCAAAGCCTGTGACTTGCAACAGATCCATAATTTTGATGCACATGTGCATTTCACTTTCTGTGGCATGTCAGTTTAGCTTGAACCAACCTGCAGTTACAATTTAACCCTCAATATCTTACTCAATATTGCTTCTTCAAAAGGACAGTGGGTGCACTGAAGTCACTGAAAGGAATCTTGAGCATGTGATATCAGGTTGGAGAGGATTAAAACTATAATTTGAGCCATAGGTAGATAGATTACACATAAAAACACTACTTTAAAGATTAAAAAACATTATTAAGGTGCAAACTCAAGCACTCAAAAGTAGGAAATGCCAGAATTAGGATTCATTGTGCAACCTTAACTCACCCTCCTTGCATTATGATACCATCATTAATTACATGATCACATATGATTTTTATCCATTCAGTGTACAGGATGCATAGTGCTTGATATTTTTGTTTTCACCTCATTATTCAATGCCTTATTTACAATATGCAATTCAAACCCTGCTCTCAAGATAGACATATTAAACTTCCTCATGAGTTTTCCTATGGTGCTCATCACAATAGTATCTGAGTGCTTCACAAACGTTAATCTATTTTCACACTTCTGTGAGGCGAGGCAGTGATATTTATTCCCATTTTACAGATGAGGAGCTGAGAGACGGCGAGATTAAGATCAAAAGTTTTCACTAATTTTGGGTGACTAATTTGATATGCCTAGGAACTGATTTTTCAGTCATCATTTTCTTTGATTCCCATCCATCAGTTCAGCAGCTACGATGGGGCTGAATGAAGTCTTTTCACCACTTTCCATCTGGTACCAGCTTCACAGCTTCATTTATCTTGAAATTGTTTTGCTTTATGTTCATTCCTCAAGATGTCAATTGATGCATCCTTGGTCTTCTTCTAGTTCTTTACCCTCTTGTATTTATTGTCATGCATGGTATCCTTTTCGAGTCCATTCCTGACACGTGTCCAAATCACCTTATTGTCTTTCTTGAATTTTATGTAACAGTGTTGTTTGTTGCCCTACCCATTTTCTTATCAACTTCATGTTTTATTTTCTGCAGTCTTGGAACTCTTGATATTGGCCTCAGCAAATATCTTTCATACACGGACTTTCCTCACACCGGTATTCCGACCCATACAGAAGTACAGGCACAACAGTTGTCTCATACATGTTGATTTTCATTTTAATCAAAATGTCTTTAGCCCTCCAGATTTTGCAGGGCTTTTTGAATGCCATAGTGGCTAGTCTGATTCTTCTTTTTGTCATTTTCACAATTCCAATTCTTCAATACTAGTCCTCCAAGATAAAAATTTTCCCACTTGTTCTAGTTCTTTGTCTTCGACTTTAATCTTTACCTCTTCCTCCTGTCTTGCAATTGCCATAAATTTTGTCTTCTCCATGCTGATCTTCAGTCTGAATTTTCTGATTTCTTGGTCTATCTTGTCAGTTATTCTCTGTAAATCCTCCTTGGTCAATGCTATGAGGCCAGTATCATTTGCAAATCTAAAGTTATTTACTGTCCTCCCACATAACATGACTCCTCCCATTTCATCTCTGAGTGTTACTGCCATTACTGCTTCCAGTACCAAGCTGAACAAAGCTGGGAATAGCGTGAATCCTTGTCTCACTCCTAGGTCATTCTGAACCATTTCATCAGCTTCTTGTCTATTCTCACTGCTCTCATGAACTTGCTATAGATATTCTCTATCAGCTTGATCAATTTCTTGGGGTGCCAAACATTCTCAAAACTTGCCATAGCCCTTTCTGCCAGATGCTATCAAAAGACTTTATGAAGTCTATAAAATGGTTATAGAAGGTTTGGTTGTGTTCGATGTATTTCTGATACCTGTTTTATCATAAATACTGATCTACTGTAACAGACTCTTGTCTAAATCTAGCTTGCTCCTCTGCAAGCACCAATTTCACATCCTTTTCATTCTCTGCAATGTGTTGGCAAATGATTTTCTGGGCACACACAATAAGTAATTCCTCTGTCTAAAAAAAGTCATCTTTACATATATACAGTACTATTATCACTTTTCCCCATTCACTAATTTAATAGCTTTTCTCCTCAATTATTTTTGCATAAGGATCGAACAAAAGAGGATTTTTCAGAGTATTTAGCATAATACAGTACTTTATATGTTTAATGCACCACTCCGGTTACCTTCAATTGTAGCAGAAAGTGATCAGCACTTCTACAAATCAGATCCCAGCGTGATCATGCAATTAAAGATCATCATAATGTATATACAATGGGACTGAATTTAAGGTTGCACAGGCAGTATTTATTCTGGCATTTCCTAACTTTTCAAGATTTGACTATTCAATCTTAATTTTGTTTTTTTCAATTTACTTTGTGTGGATGTCTTTAATTTCCCAGGTTTTAAAAAAAGCTGACTGGAAACACAGAAATCCCACCATGTGTCATCACACTACATCTTGGTCATCAGTGAGGTTAGAACCTTTAGATTAATCACACAAACCTCAGTTACTTGAGCTAACCGAGGAACTGATAGCAATAGTATGTTTTCCTCCTCTATTTGGAGCAGCACTAGAGAGAAGATGAGACACTCACTTCACCAGTGGGTTTCACAGCTATTTGCAGGCAGCAAAGGAATGGAGAGACTTGGGAATCTTGGGTTCTGTTCCAAGATCTGTAGGGGTATGAGCCCTAGTGGGCTAGGCTCCCTACTCTCAGTTACAGCCCCACCCTGTCCTGAAGCAACTAGAAGCAGCCATTACTGGGAAAGGTCTGGCTTTGCCCCTGTAGCACATAGACTCATAGACTTTAAGGCCAGAAGGGATCACCATGATCATTTAGTCTGACCATCTGCACATTGCAGGCAAGAGAGCCTAACCAGTCCTGTAAAAGACCCATAATCTCTGGCTGAGTTAGTGAAGTTCTCAAATAATGATTTAAAGACTTTAAGTTACAGAGAATTCATCATTTACTCTAGTTTAAACCTGCAAGTGACCTGTACCCCACGCTGTATAAAAAGGCAAAAAGCTCCCAGGGTCTCTGCCAATGTTCCCTCTAATTTTTTCTATCCATGTGCAGAATGAATTTTGTTGTGTGCACCAATATTGAGGTAATGTACAGATGTGTGCCACCAGTAGACACAAAAAACCTAGATATAATATATATTTTTTAAAAGTTATCATAGGGATAATTACTCCAGGCAAGACAAGTTAGGCATTTTAGAACTCACTACTCAAAGAATTATATTTAAGTGGAAGAGAGGAAAAAAAATTATGAAATGCACAGACCAGTCAGAAAACTAAAATAGCAGCACTTTGAAAGAATAAAATTACAGAGAATATATGTGCATTGCAGGAAGTATCATGAAGTAACAACACAATAATACAAGTAAAGAAAGAACAGCAAATATGGCAGGCGACCAGCTTGGCTTAACAGTGAAATCTTTGGTGAGCTTAAACTCAAAAAGGAAGCCTACAAGAATTGGAAATTTGGACAGATGACTAGGGAGGAGTATAAAAATATTGCAGGGCTGTAATCAGGAAGGCCAAGGCACAGCTGGAGTTGCAGCTAGCAAGGGATGTGAAAGGTAACAAGAAGGATTTCTACAGATATGTAAAAGCAGCAGAGAATCCTGTGGCACCTTATAGACTAACAGACGTTTTGGAGCATGAGCTTTCGTGGGTGAATACCCACTTCTTCAGACGCAGGTAGTGGAAATTTCCAGGGGCAGGTATATATATGCTAGCAAGCAAGCTAGAGATAACGAGGTTAGTTCAATCAGGGAGAATGAGGCCCTGTTCTAGCAGGAAAGAACAGGTTAAGGACTATTTAGAAAAGCTGGACATGCACAAGTCCATGGGTCCAGATCTAATGCATCCAAGGGTGCTGAGGGAGTTGGCTGATGTGATTGCAGAGCCATTGGCCATTATCTTTGAAAATTCATGGTGATCGGGGAGGTCCCGGATGATTGGAAAAAGGCAATATATAGTGCCCATATTTTTAAAAAGGGAAAAAGAGAACCTGGGGAACTACAGACAGGTCAGCCTCACTTCAGTCCCTGGCAAAAATCATGGAGCAGGTCCTCAAGGAATCCATTTGAAGCACTTGGAGGAGAGGAAGGTGATCAGGAACAGTCAACATGGATTCACCAAGGGCAAGTCATGCCTGACCAACCTGATTGCCTTCTATGATGAGATAACTGGCTCTGTGGATATGGGGAAAGCAGTGGATGTGATATATCTTGACTTTAGCAAAGCTTTTGATACGGTCTCCCACAGTATTCTTGCCAGCAAGTTAAAAGAAGTATGGATTGGATGAATGGACTATAAGGTGGATAGAAAGCTGGCTAGATTGTCGGGCTCAACAGGTAGTGATCAACGGCTCGATGTCTAGTTGGCAGCCGGTATCAAGCAGAGTGCCCCAGGGGTCAGTCCTGGGCTGGTTTTGTTCAACATCTTTATTAATGATCTGGATGATGGGATTAATTGCACCCTCAGCAAGTTTGCAGATGACACTAAGCTGGGGGGAGAGGTAGATATGCTGGAGGGTAGGGATAGGGTCCAGAGTGACCTAGACAAATTGGAGGATTGGGCCAAAAGAAATCTGATGAGGTTCAACAAGGACAAGTGCAGAGTCCTGCACTTAGGAAGGAAGAATCCCATGCACTGCTACAGGCTGGGGACTGACTGGCTAAGCAGCAGTTCTGCAGAAAAGGACCTGGGGATTACAGTGGATGAGAAGCTGGATATGAGTCAGCAGTGTGCCCTTGTTGCCAAGAAGGCCAACAGCATATTGGGCTGTATTAGTAGGAGCATTGCCAGCAGATCGAGGGAAGTGATTATTCCCCTCTATTCGGCACTGGTGAGGCCACACCTGGAGTATTGTGTCCAGTTTTGGTCCCCCCACTACAGAAGGATGTGGACAAATTGGAGAGAGTCCAGCGGAGGGCAATGAAAATGATTAGGGGGGCTGGGGCACATGACTTACGAGGAGAGGCTGAGGGAACTGGGGTTATTTAGTCTGCAGAAGAGAAGAGTGAGGGGGGATTTGATAGCAGACTTCAACTACCTAAAGCGGGGTTCCAAAAAGGATGGAGCTAGGCTGTTCTCAGTGACGGCAGATGACAGAACGAGAAGCAATGGTGTCAAGTTGCAGTGTGGGAGGTCTAGGTTGGATATTAGGAAACACTATTTTACTAGGAGGGTGGTGAAACACTGGAATGGGTTACCTAGGGAGATGGTGGAATCTCCATCCTTAGAGGTTTTTAAGGGCTGGCTTTACAAAGCCCTGGCTGGGATGATTTAATTGGTGTTAGTCCTTCTCTGAGCAGGGGATTGGACTATATGACCTCCTTAGGTTTCTTCCAACCCTAATATTCTATGATTCTATGTGTTGGGAGGTAAGCATGCGAGAGACAGAGAGCGTGTGCATGAGTGTATGTGTATGAGTGAGAGAGAGACACACATACAGAGACAGCGTGTGAATGAGAGACAGTGTGTGTGTGTGCGCGCGCGCGTGCTGGCTGCTGGAGAAGTATGAGAGACTATGCACTCTTTCTTTAAGCACAGCGGCACTCAGCAGTCTGAAGGCTCATTCAGACCGCAGCAGTCCCGTCTAACTCCCAAGCCTGTCCCCCTCCCACATTCTGCAGAGATGGGGTACATGGGTGGAGGGAGGTGGGGGAAGGGGAGAGACAGTGTGTGTGTGTGTGTGTGTGTGTGAGTGTGTGTGTGTGTGAGAGAGAGAGAGAGAGAGAGAGAGAGAGAGAGAGAGAAAGAAAGCAACAGAGACAGAGTGAGTAAGTGAGAGAGAGAGAGAGAGAGAGACACACACACACACACACAGAGAGTGTCTGTGTGCTGGCTGCTGGGAAAGTGTATGAGAGACAGTGCACTGTCTCTCGAACCACAGTCGCACTCACAAGTCTGAAAGCTCATTCAGACCGCAGCAGCCACCAGCAGTTCTGTCTACCTCCTGAGCTCTGACCTTCTTCCCTGCTCTGCAGAGACGGGGCACATGGGCAGAGGGAGGCAGGGGGAGAGGGACACCCTGACATCAGTGCCCCCTCCTCCCCACACTCTGCACAGCAAGCAGGAAAGTCCCAGGAGTAGCTGGCCAGGGGCTCCAAGGCAGAGGGCAGGAGCAGTGCAGCAGCAGAGCAGAAGAGTAGAGGGGCATCTGAACACAAGTTGCTGGATGTGCGCAGCTCTACTAAACAAATGCACAGCACTTAACTGACTCTCGTGCGTGAATGCAGCTTAGGGAACACTGGTCTCTGCCAATCAGACCTAGGAGAAAATTCCTTATCAACTCCAAATATGGCAAATCAGTTAGACTCTGAGCATGTGGGCAAGACCTACCAGCCAGACACCCGGGAAAGAATTCTCTGGAATAACTCAGAACCCTTCCCTTCTAGTGTCCCACCACTGGCCATTGAAGCTATTTTCTGCTACCAGTCACACATCAGCTACATACCAATCTATTCAGTCTCATCATAACGTCCCCTCCATAAACTTATCCAGCTTAGTCTTGAGGCCAGTTAGGATTTTTTGTACCCACTGCTCCCCTTGGAAGGCCGTTCCACAACTTCACTCCCCTAAATGGTTAGAAACCTTCACCTAATTTGAAGGCTAAACTTGTTGATGGCCAGTTTATATCCATTAGTTCTTGCGTCCACATCGGTGCTTAACTTAAATAACTCCTCTCCCTCCCTGATTTTTATCCCTCTGATGTATTTATGCAGACAATCATATCTCCCTTCAGCCTTCTTCTGCTTAAGCTAAACAAGCCAAACTCTTTGATTCTTCTCTCCTAAAGTAGGTTTTCCATTCCTCTGATCATCCTAGTAACCTTCTCTGCAACTGTTCCAGTTTAAATTCATTTTTTGTTAAACGTGGGAGCCCAGAACTGCACACACTATTCCAGATGAGGTCTCACCAGTGCCTTGTATAATGGTACTAACACTTCCCTGTCTCTACTGGAAATACCTTGCCTGATGCATCCTAGGCTATATTACCCTTTTTCACAGCCACATCACATTAGCAGCTCACAGTCATCCTGTGGCCAACCAATATATCTACATCTTTCTCCTCCTCTATTGCTTCCAACTGGTAAATCCCCAGCTTATAGCAAAACATCCTGTTGATAGTCCCTTTGCACTATTAAATTTTATCCCATTTATATTACTCCAGTATTCAAGGTCCTCCAGACCTTCTCATATGATATTCCAATACTCCTCTGTATTGGCAATACCTTCCAACTTTGTGTCATCTGCAAATTTTGTTAGCACATTCCCATTTTTTGTGCCAAGGTCATTAATGAAATTATTCAATAAGACTGGTCTCAAGACCTATTCCTGAGGAACTCCACTAGTAACCTTTCTCCAGCCTGGCAGCCTTTCAGTATGACCCATTGTAGTCTCCCCTTTAACCAATTCCTTATTCACCTTTCAATCCTTATATTAATTCCCATCTTCTCCAATTTAACTGTATCAGATGCCTGACTGAAAGCCAGGTAGATTAGATATACTGTATTTCCTTTGTCTAAAAAAAACCAGATATCTTGTCAAAGAAGGAGATCCATCTATCTTTTGTAAAACCACATTATATTTTATCCCAATTACTATTTACCTCTATTTCATTAACTACTTTCTCCTTCAACATTCGTTCCAAGACCTTGCATAAAAGTGAGGTGAAACTAACAGGCCTGTCATCTCCTGGATCATATTTTTTCCCTTTCTTAAAAATAAGATCTCTATTAGTAATTCTCCAGTCATAGGGTCTAACCCCTGAGTTTACAGATTCATTAAAAATCATGGCTATTGGGCTTGCAATTTCATGTCCCAGTTCCTTTAATATTCTTGGATGAAGATTATCTGGGTCCCCAGATTTAATCCCATTAAGGTGTGGAAGTTTGACTTCCAACTTGGATGTTGTAATTTCTACTTCCATATCCTTGTTCCCATTAGCCACCCTGCCATGACCCCTAAACTCTTCATTACCCTTATTAAAAACTGAGGCAAAGAATTTGTTGGGGTGTTGGTCCATGCCTAGATTACCTATAATCTCCACCACATCTTCAAGTGCTTAGAGGTCCCACTTTTTCTTTCCTTGTTTTCTTTTTATTTATATGGCTATCAAATCTTTTATTATTGGTTTTAATTTCCTTTGCAAGATCTAACTCTGCTTGGCTTTTGGCAGTTCTCACTTTATAACCACACTCCAAGAGGTAGCTCTCCTTGCTGATCTATCCCATCTTCCATTCTTGTAGGCCTTCTGCTTTCTCTTAATCACTGTTTGAGATGCTTGCTCATCCAACTTGGTCTGCAATCCTTCCCTACAGTCACAGTCCAATCACAAGTAGGAACTGAGAACATATGGAGCATGCTCAGTCACTCTGTAAGGGTTGTGTAAGTGCAGTGTGGTCAACACTAGGAATTGTGAGAGGTTTGAGCAAGCTCAATGAGGATGGAATCTTTGGAGATTTTAGCTGATAAAATCCAAGAAGTCTCTACTGAGCTTGAACAAACTACAATTTTTCAAAGGCTTATAACCTGGCCAGATCTGGGACTGAATCCACATCTCCATTGCAGACATATCCCTGACAGAAAGGCATGGGGGCACTAGAGCTGTTCAAAGAAAAGCTCACTAGAATTTAACATGGCCAAAACAACATGTTTTTCCATAGTCTCATTCTTGAAATGACTGAACATCCACCAGTCACTGCCTACACTATCTTTGGTTTTCTGCCTCTAGGATGCCACCATCCTCAACACCGCCCTGTGGGAGCCCTCTGAAAGAAAAGAACATAGGTAATCAACTGCACCTTCATTTACTCCCACTAGGATCAATTGTCAAGGCAATAATATATCATGATCAAAGGCACCACGGGCAACTGACAGACCTAAAAATATGTATGAATACCTCATCTTCACCTATGGCTAAGAAGGGATCAACCATCAGTATAACCCAGTGCTGTACCCACGCCAAACAAAGGTCTGAACGGAAAACTGAGAATAAACCAGGAGATCTGAAACACCTAATTAAGATATTGTGAGATGTCTCATCACAACTTCCTCAATAATCTTAACCAATAATGGAGAATTTGAAACAGGACAAAAAGCATCCAGACTGTCAAACTCAAGTGGTTGTTTCTTATCCAGAGGTTGCACCAATGTTTCCATTAGAACAGTTGGCACCCTGCTCTCCCTGCTACAAGCATTGACAATCTCCATTAGCAACACATTTAGTATTTCCCCAACAGCCTTCACCAACCAGAAAGAATATTACTCTAAAGCTGAGGTATAAAATTCTGTCAACACTTCTAGCAACATCGGCTAAAGCCATAGCAGAGAAGTTTTGTTTCCTCAAGATATTGTTCTTCCATCACAAAGGCAAATAGTTTGGTTCAAATCAGTGTGCTTTTATCTGGAAAACAAAAATAAACGCCCTTCTCAGTAGAAGGGACTCAAATCAAACATCATTACCCCTTTATTCTTTTCAGCCACCCTGAATCCTGAGTAGGGCCAACTGTCCTTCCAAGTGGAAGAGGGTGTTAAAATAAAATAGTAATCTCTGTCCTCTGAAGATACCAAATAAATTCTGAATGAGATAGAGTGATACATACACCACACTTTCACAGTCAGTATCTTCATGTAACTGACTAAAAAGCAGTACAAAAGCTGAATCAGTGTCCTAAAGGAACAGATTTAGGAACAGATTGATTTAGTTAGGGTTGATCCTGCTTTGAGCAGGGGGTTGGACTAGATGACCTCCTGAGGTCTCTTCCAATGCTAATATTCCATGATTCTAAGATGGTAGACAGTGTTGGATCATCAAATTAAATTACCATTTCTGCTATACTAATAGTTACAAATTAATGTTTTTGCACATGCCCCTACACAAATGACATCAGCCTTCAAAGACATTAACCCTATTTACATAACTATTAAGGCAGGCATCCATTAAAAAAACAACCAACCCTACATACTCATTTCTTTAAAGACATTAGAAAAACTTTTTACTAATTTTCAGTAGGAAATATGGTTTTAAACTATGTTAATAACACTTAATAAGAATACAAAGTTAAACATAAAATGTATAACCAACAATGCAAAATCACAAGCACCAGGATCATTGGCTAGCAGTTGGATTATCTCCAGTATTATACAAGACTAAAATTCATACCTGCACCTGGAATGATTGCCAGCTTTGTTTCAACTAGACCCATTTTAGCAGAAGAGGCTTGAAAAGAAGCATAACATGTAATGAGTTCTTGATATAATCTACACTAAATAATAATTTGAAAAAGTTTATACAAAAGAAGATTCTTTACAACAATCTGTTAATTTATTAAACTTGTCTTCCGAACAACAAACCATGACTTAAGAAAGTATTTGCCTATGGAAATACAGAAAGACAAATTGATCTGCATTTATTAAAAGAACCAAGAAGCTATTCCTGTCAAGACAGGCTCTGTACCTCATTAATTTTCACACAAGAAGATTGCTGATGCAAGTAAGTTATTTAGATCCAATAATGCACAGAATTATTTGTACATTTTAAAGCACTAAAAGAAAGTGACAATGTTATTATTTAACAACTTGAAATGGTGGGGAAGTCTGTTTCTGATGATTATGAATTCTTTAGCTGACTGACTACTCCCTCAGGGTCAAACAGCTTAATATACTATGAGTATGCTGGCAACTGCTCAAGAGCAAGTTTCCATTTACTTTCCAACAAATGGTTTGCAATTTTGACAGCTGGATAGATCAAGGTTCCTCTTTTCATGTGCTGTTGTCACTTTTATTTTATAAGGGCTTAATTACTTATTTAATAATACACTCACAAACTAGTTTGGCCTATTTCCTGCAACCTGTTTGAATAGTAACAAATTTTGACGACAAGAGCACTTTAATTATAAAAAAAATTCTCAATCTCTGCCCTAGCCTTCTGGGATCACTGCTAATGATATAGTGAAGACTGCTAACGATAAAATGAAGATCATAAGAAAAAATTAAAACAGGTAACAAAAATAGTCTAGCTATCAACAGTAAGTGGTCTGAAATTAAACATCAGCTATTATTTCAGTCAAGTTTCTGCTAAATCACATAGAAATAATTAAGCATAAGCAATGTCAGAATATAAAACCAGTTTTATAAGGACTGTTGCCAAGGCCAGGATCAGTCAAGCCTTCTATAATGCTAATTATCTTTTGTTCATTTAATAGGATTCAGTCTTACCTGCCACTCTTATGTCACAGGCTAATGCCAGTTCTAGGCCACCACCTAATGCAGTCCCATCTATTGCAGCAATTGTTGGTACTGGAAGATTAGCTGAAAAAGAAAGTATCAGTTAATATCTGCTCACAATGAACATTTGAGAGTCATTCCTGTATTATCTCTTGTTCATATTACAATCAGACAAGGAAAAATAGTAACATATCTTCTTCATGCTGATCTTAAAATCAATTGTTCAGAATAATTGTTCAGTAAACACGACATCCAATCTTTCTGCAACCAAACTGTGTTGCAAATTTTCCCTTCAGCAGCTACTCAGTTCTGCCCTTAATTTAGATTGTAAACTCTGAAGGCAGTCCATAGCATTACAGAAATAACAAAACATTTAAAATTCCGGTACATGTAGACTTGCCAGAGTACAGCTGAAACATACATGTAATTAGCAGCAACTGTAACCAGGTTAGAGCTGGCAGCTCTGTGCATCTGAGCATTGCCAAGTATGGTATCCCCATAACATGATGGGTCTTTTCCAACGTACTTGACCATGTGGGAGTAGCTACTAGATGGCTGAGTAGGGTGAAGTGCGGGAAGGAATTCTCAGTCTGGTGATACCAATCTCACCAAACATATCTAACAGGTTGTATGGTCACCAGGGAACTGTGAAATTATGATATTGTTTGCATATCATTTTTATTATAATAGTCTTACATATATAATTGTGATAAAAATATAAGCATCCATCCTCATCTTTATTGATTTTAGGTTCTTTACTTTCATGGTCACAGTGCACTAAATGAAGACTGAAGGAGAACATTATTCCAGGGTTTCCTACTTTCTTCAATGTGTGGATCACAACTCAACAGAGATAGTTGAGAAGACAATCTCTGACCAGCTCCCCACCTATTCACGGCGCATAATATCCCTTTGGAAAATACAGTAATTGGTTACAGAGAAAAGTAGTATTGGGAAACTAATTCATTTGTAGCTGTCTTTATTGCAAAAACAACAAAAACAAAAGGAAAGCCAGCACAATTTGGAGAGCCAGCTGTCTTTAGACCACCGATAAGCGGTCCATAGATCACCTCTAATTCAGGACTGAGGGTTTTGTAAGTTCTGCACTAGTCTATACTACACTTATGCTATTACAGCAATATGGTAAAGAATCAAATTGATTGGTTGGAATTATCTGTAAGTAGTCTTTTACTGCCAATAAAAACTGGTGCCAGTAAAGCACCCTAAAAAATATTTGTCACTCCAAGCATCAGAAGTTACCTGCAAGGCTCCAGAATAGCTAGTACACACCCCAGCTACCAGATAGCATATAGGGAGTAAAGGATCAGGAACTAGACCTACCCAGCTCCTATCTTTGTTTGTCTACTTTTCCCATATATAGTATGTGAAGATAGGAAGAATAGACTGCTCCAACTCCCTTCAGGACCTGAGCTGGCAGCATGATAATCAGGAAACCATATCCATGCCCTCATATACTAAGCATGACAGAATCTGGCTTCAAAAGTTAAAAGTTGGCATACATCAACTAACAGAGATAGGTAACTGAAAAATAACTCCTGGAGCACTGAAAGCTTAATTGCTAGTAATCACAATTTTTAGTGATTATTACCTACGTTACTCTGAGGGGAATTCTGTGCCACTGTGCGTGCACATAATTTATGATACTCACACATTTTTATTTTTGCACAGAAAAAGCTTCTGTTGAAAAGTTGCTGCAGTTCCTTCTTTTGCCCACTGGAGGGCGCTGTGGCGACAGACCACAGCAGCTGATCCCAGCCAGCTAGGGAAGAGAAAGAGCCTGCAGAGCCTTCTTCACAGTACCTTTAGGGCCAGGTCAGGAGACCGGGGGCTATGGAGAGACAGACAGTGTAGGGCTGCTGAGGGCAGTGGGGGGGGTCAGACAGGGGCTCATAGGGGCTAGTGGGGGAGGACAGACTGGGGCAGGAGCTCCATGAGAGATGAGGCTCTGGGCCACAGGGTGAAGGGAGGTGCAGGGCCAGATAGGGATGGCAGAGTGGCGGCATAGAATCACATGGAGACACAGGGAGGTGGTGCAGGAGTGGGTGTCTGAGTGGAGATTGAGTGACACGTGGACAAGGGATGCAAGGACACATGGGGATGGGGAGTGGGTGTCTGAGTGGGGGTGGAGGGACATGTGCCTGACTGAATGGGAGAGGCTATGGGTCAGACACGGTCTGCATGGGGGGAGTTCCCTAACAGTCCTTCCCTGCTCCCACCAAAAAAACGTGTTTCATACTTCCCATCCCATAACCAACAACCCTCCAAGTCCACACCCAGGATCCTTCCCAGCAATTATTTCCCTCTCCCTCAGCTCCTCCGTTACCCTTGACTCCCCCGCAGCCTTTGCACTGCTTATGGAGTGTGTGAGAAATATGGTTCTGTATTGTAGTTTAAATGAATTATTGCTCAGAGTTCTGTATTAATATGTCTACTAAGGAATCTATTTGTCAAAAAACATTTTCTCATTTTTTTTTTGTTGTCTGTATTATTACAGACATACTTGCTGACAGGTATTTTGAAATAAAGGACCAAAATACTTGGCACTGGTGTGATTATATCTGAATTATTTATTTTAACAAATAAAATATGCAGAGTTTTGCAGAATTTGAAAATATTGTGCACAGATTTTTTAAAATTTTTTGTTGCAGAATTTTTTATTGTTTGGTGCAGAATTGTCCCAGGATGACTATGTGGATTTCGCACTCTGGAGAGGATAGCAAATAATCACAGCCTCCATGGATAATGTTCTGAGTGCTAATTAAAAAGTGACTGCAAGACTGAATGCTAGGCTGCTTCATCTGGTGGTAAAGTAGATTAGTCATTTAGAATGTTAGTTACTGTGCAAACCAAACACACTATCACATAAGGGAATGAAGTCTCAGGAGTAGAAAAATATTATAAAATCAACTTGTTTTAAAAAATTACAGCTACAGTTCCTAATAAGCAGTTCTAAAATTCAAAACTCAGCAATAAAAAGCAGCTTAGTTTTATTTGCTATGTGTTAGCATGCTATGCCACCACTTCACAATGAGTTTAATTCTAAAGAGCCAATTGCAAACTGGCAGTTGACTGAGTGACACTTAAAAGGTAGTCTCTGAATTCTCCATAGATGCTCTGTGCTAATGTAGGACATGCACATATCAAAAGAACAGCAGAATTATCCATTTTAACATCCTTTCACATAACAGAAAAAAAATAAACATAAATGTAAAAATGTAATTGTTTTGGATTAAAAAATAAGTGTTCCAAAGCAGTAAAAATTAACATCAAGGGCACAGCCTGTTGGAATATTCATAGATTGCTCATGTTTATCTTCATTTTTGAAATACAGTATGCATAAAACAGTCCAGTTCAAAGCAAATTCTGATCAAACATTTGAAGATCAAGTCCTGCAGATTCAGTTGATTTGTATGCACTCTAATTTGAAGAATGCTAAATTGAGCAGATAGACATGTCAGTCTCAACAATGATTTTACATGGCAAGACTCAGCTACCAAATGGTGAGTGACAGACAAAATCTATTTAAAGCCTTTTCCAGCAGCTTGATCATTTTATTCCTGAACATTCCACAATTTTCAGTCACTCTCTGGAATGGTTTTGACACACTGTAAACAAAGGCATGCCACATTAAGGCATGTTTTGCATATTCTAGTCAGTAGCTTGGCAATAGGAATAGATTTCAAATGTGATTAGTATTTATCAATGCAGAATCACAAGCTGCAAGTCTACAGAAGGGATTAAAAATATGGTTGGGTGGGCAGATTAATGAATAATTTAACAGAAAAATAGAGAGAGTTCAAAATACAGCCGAGATAGGTAAAGTAATCTATGCTAGTATAGAGCTGAAAGTTGTTTTTAGAGAAAGAAGTACTAAAAAATAAAAAAAGGTCTAGGTAATATGTAACGCATTAAAATATATACAGAACTAAGAGTTGTGTCAAAGTATAGTAGAGCATCCAAATAAGGAATCTAAGGCAAAATAAGCTAGGTCATATAATAAATTTCTGAAGGATCATCAAATACACTGTGAGTCACAAAGCAAAAAAGGCTAAGGAACTTCAGTCACCTAAGAGAAACAATAATTCACCAAAAATACAATTCAATTAGAATTTCTAAACAAAAACTTGATGGGAAAGGTAATTCCCTCCATTATTTTTTATTACTGACAAAGATACAACATTAAGGAACAAAGACACAACAATGGTGGACACAATATAAAAACCTGAGTAGGTAGATCACACAGTCAAACAGAAAACTTCAAAAGCTGTGTCCAGAATTTAGGATTCACAACACTGCAGATTATTATAACACTGGTATTCACATCAAAGTGCACTGTGGAACTTCTAGTGCATGGTAGCAGGGTCACACAGCCAGTTAACATGTGGCAAGCTGGTGTGCTGTAGATTTACACCCTAGCTTTCCACCCACAAAGCCTCCACATAAACAAGCCCTAATATAATTGTCTGTCTGATTGGAGCAGGGTTGTAGGAGTCCTTCTTAAACAATAACTGCAGGACAGTCCTACTAAAGTTGGCATCTGGTCTGGAAGCCTCCACTTAAGAGCAGTGCCTTGTAAATGTGTGGACCAAACTCCACTTAGCTGCCCTACAAATTTAAGAAATAGGGCCTCTCATCAAACAGGCCGCATAGGCTGCCTGAGCTCTAGTGCAGCAGTTTTCAAACTGTGAATTGGGACCACCAGGGCTGGCTTAGACTTGCTGGGGCCTGGGGCCAAAGCCCAAGCCTCACCTCCCAGGAGCCAAAGTCCAACAGCTTCAGCTACAGGCAGCAAGGCTCAGGTCACAGCAGGGCCGTCCAGAGGATCCAGGGGGCCCGGGGTCTTGCCTTCTGGGGTGGAAGGACCCCCCGCCGCGGGTCTTCGGGGCACTTCAGAGGGGGTCCCAGAGCAGAAGGACCTCTCGCCGCTGAATTGCTGCCAAAGACCCGGCACTTCAGAGGCGGGACCCAGGGCAGAAGGACCCCCCACTGCAGATCTTCAGGGCACTTCGGTGGCGGGTCCCAGAGCGGAAGGACCCCCCGCCGCCAAAGACCCAGAGCGGAAGAAGCTCTGGGGGCCCAGGGCCCGCGAGAGTTTTCTGTGTGAAGGGGGCCCCAAAAAACTCACGTGGGGGCCCCTGCGGTGCCCAGGACAAATTGCCCCACTTGCCCCCCCCCTGGACGGCCCTGGGTTACAGGACCCCTGCCTCAGGCTGAAGCCCTTGGGGTTTGGCTTTGAACTCACCCCCGCTCCCCACCCAGAGTGCTGGGGCTCGGCTTTGGCTCTGGCCCTCCCACCTAGGGCAGCAGGACTCGGGCAGGCTCACACTTTGGTCCCCCCCGCGATCGTGTACTAATTTTTGCTGTCAGAAGGAGGTTGCAGTGCAATGAAGTCTGAGAATCCCTGCTCTAACAGAATGAGCTCCAATGTGACTTTAACCAGGCTAACCTGTAACATGCCTTTAAACAGCTGAAGACGCATTTATATAATCTCCATGAGAATACTACCTTTCTCTTAACCTTTTCTGCAAAAGCCACAAACAGTTTAGGTGTGTTCCTGAATAGTTTTGTCCTGTCCGTGTAAAAAAAGATAGTGCCCTTCCCACATCAAGTGTTTGAAGGTTAGCTTCTCCAGAGACTGAGTGAGGCATGGGGATGAAAACAGAGACAATTAAACTGGTTCACATGGAATTCTGAAAAAAAAAAAAAATTTGGACAGGAACTTGGATGAGGCCTAAGTGACTCTGTCTTTATGAAACACTGTATAAGAGGGACCCATCATTAGGGCCTGAATCTCCCTTACCCTTCAAGATGATGTAATTGTCAATAAAAAGGCAGTCTTTGTAGATCTATGGTAAAAGGAAAAAGGCCTCTAGGGGATTAAAGGCAGGACCCACCAACCCTCCTAATACTATGCTGAGGTTCCAAGAAGGAGGGGGATCCTAAATTGGGAGAATATACAAATAAGGTCCTTAAGGTACACTACCATTGCACAGTGGGAAATACAGTATGGCCCTAGATAGAAGGATGATGTGCAGATACTGCTGCAAGATGGATCATTATGGTCTACCAATTATTAGAAAGTTCATTTTGTTTCATAGCTAGTAAATAGTCCAATATTGCTGAAACTGGTAACGTCAAGGGTACTGGTGCTGAGATGCCTAAATAGAAAACCTCTTCTGTTTAGCTTTATGAGTCAGTCAGTCTGGTTGAGGATTCCTGCTTTGGAGCAGAACATTCTGAATTTCAATGAAATAGCTTCTTTCAGTGGATGTCATCAAGACAGCTTCCAGGCTAACAAATGTAATAAAGGTGGGTCTGGATCTGATGGTTGTTCCACGAGACTAAGTCGGCTAGGGCAGGTACAGTCATGGGGGACTGTGTTGAGTGGTTCATCGGATCTGAATACCAGAACTGCCTGGCGCATGCTGAGGTTATTATAACCATCAGTCCAGAGTCTTGCTTCAATTTCTTAAGAACCTTTGGTATCATGGGATCAGCAGAAAAGCACGTATTAGCCCCTGTGACCAAAGGATGAGAAAAGTGTCTGCCAGGAGCCTGAACTCAACCCTTCTCTGGAACAAAATGTTTGAAACTTGTGCTTTTGGCTTGTAATAACCAGGTCTGTTTCTAGGAATCCTCACTTGCAAAAGACGTTCTGAATATCTGACAGACTACTCAGGGTTGTTTAAGAATTACTGCTGAATGATCTGGTAAGGTGTTCTGAAGGTCAGAAAGATGCAGAGCCATTGGTGTGATTTGATTTGGAATGTACCACATCCAGAGCCAGATAGACTCCAGACAGAATGGAGATGACTGGTTCCTCCTGGTCTGTTCATGTAATGCATAGCTGAGATGTTGTCTGTCAGAACCTGGATTGTGGCTCTTCAGAGTAAACGCAGAAATACATTGCATGCCAAGTGGAAGGCTCTACTTTTCAGGATGTTTATATGCAGATGAACTCCCTGAGGGGACTACATGCCTTGAGTTGTTAAGTAAATCTAGACGAGCTCTCCATCTCCACTGTGAGTGTAAACATACATCCTTAGTGCCTTAGTAGGTAGAGGTGCAGAAAAACTTATTCCTTTGCACACCTGAAGAGGGGCTTTCCACCAGTTTAACATGACAACTTCTTGATCAACATGTCCATGTGGTTTCTCCTAGATATATACACTGTTTTCAGCCATGCATGGAACATAGGTAAAGTCTTACAAACTGCATCATATAGGTGCATGCGGTCATGTGTCTCAGATACCTAAAGTATGCTCTTACTGGTGGTTTTAGGTGATCTTGAAGTTGGTTAATGAGGTTTAGTGTCACCTGGAATGATTCCTACAGAAGATCAGTTCTCACTGACCTGGAATCTAACAGTACTCTCATGCATTCTATGCTTTGTTCTACATGGAACAAGTTTGGATTTCTCTGTTGACTTTGAGTTCCAGGTTGTGAAGAGCTTTAATGGTCACTTGTTGGAGTGATCTTCCTCAAACTAGCCAGTTGCTGAGGTATTAGTAGTCCTGGACTTCTTGTTTCCTATCACTTGTCAGTCCAAAACTGCAGCCAACACCTGGTGGTGTCATTTGTCTCAAATAGTTCCTTGCGGTTGGATGTTGATGGGGGCACAGGATCAGGAAGTGTTCAAGTGTTTGTTTAGGCTCTTGACTTTTGAGGGTCATTCCTCAGCTTCCCCATGATCATATTGTCTATAGCCTTTGCCATTCTAGCTCACATTCAATTTAAGGCACAGCAGTATTTTCATTCAAGATCAGTGCTTGGGGAGTGAGGGGAATCATTCTGAAGACAATAGGTTCTCCAGGATCATTGGCATTTCTTGCCATTTTGTTACTCTGTAGCCTTCCATAGAGGTATTTTGGGGTAAAGGATTTTCAGAGGCAAAGTTTTTTGTGGACTTTAGCCTCTTGCATGGTCAATTATGCCCATATAGTGGGTGTCTCAAATTTTATGCACTTGTTTTTTGTCCCTCCTTTCTACTGAAGGCATCCTGCCTCACTGATGATGGTGTAATCCCTGTGAGGCAGTGTAGAGACAGCATTCAGGTCAGTTTCAAAGTCCCTGCGATGATCCTATAGGCTTGATTGAGTCCAGTATCAATTTAGTGTGCATGGCTCGAACATGATCATACCAGAGCCCAGTACGCCACAGTTGAGCAACACAAGTCAAGACTGGTTGCTCTACGTATTTTAAAGTCAGCTACCCCGTTTGTAGTGTGTATTCCTGAGCTAGTGCAAGTCTATCAACTAACACTAGGACTCACACCTCCCAGCTGCAGTGTAGTCATACCCTTTGTGTCCTTCTCCCACGGTGTAGATTTTGGAAGCCGTGGCTGCTGCAATCTCTCAGACAAATAATCCTGGTAACTAGATGGAAAAAGTACTCAAATCCCTTGGAAGAGACTTTGTACTTCCTGTCAGCTCACTTGGACATGGCCAGAATAGATGATGGTATGTGCCACAGGCCTTTCACAGGCTCCAACAGTCCCTCATTTATAAGCCCCTCCCCAGGCATGGAAAGGCACAAGATGTCCACGAGTTTGTGAGGATGCCCCTGCACCACTTCCAGAGGTATAGCTAGAGTCTTTGCCATTAGCTTAATGAAGTTATCAACTGAAGAAACAGTTGAGGGATTTACTGCTTCATTGGGAGATGAGGTGATTGGAGCAGGAATAAGTTGTTCTTCCCATGCAGATGTAATTCCTCATCCCTTTCTCCTGCCTTTGCAGGATCTGAGGCTGCACTAGCTAATCTGGCTGTGTGGGTTTATAGTGCCTCTTTGGAAAGTGTGGTCTAGACCTAGAGCAAGTTGAAGATGCAGGCCATGAATTGTGAATATGTCTGCTCCCCTTGGGCATTCAGTAGGCCCAAAACTAATATAGGTATTGGTACTGGGATGGAGGACGCACGAGGGGAGAACCAAAAGGAACGCTCCCTATGAGCCCTGGGTTCTTTCCTACTATCCCTTACAGATCAGTCCTCAAAAATCTCTTCCTGACTCCCACTTTGCCACCCTAGGAGAAGGAGGAGGAGGAGGTGGCAGCGGCTATGTAGGAGAAGAGTCCCAACGACCTACCAGTGGGAATGAAGAAAACAAGTACACCATTTTCATGACAGGCACTATCCTGTGAGGAATTCTATGTTTCTGCTAGGCTCTCATTAACTAGGTAGGGCATGAAGGCTGTATCAGAGATGTCTCTATTACCTACTATGTCAATAAACTTAATAGGCAGTAGCTTAGTTATCACCTCTTTCATTCAAAAAACCCCAGCACAGGGACCACTGTTAAATCACTTGGTACCATATATGCCCTGGGTACCAAACCGCTAGGTACCAATGTGCTGGGCACAAAGGAACAGAGTTCCAATGTTTCCTGTACAGAAGCACCATTTGCCAACATGCTTGGTTGAAGAACCAGTACTGAGGTAGTCACAGTCTGGAGGGTTAGTGGGTGCCATCAGTGCTCTCTTAACAGTTGGGACCAGGGCACCAAAGGGACTCTTCCCAGGCCATTGGCTGCTTTAACTGTTGAGCCCCAGTCAACATGACTTATGAATCTTAAACCTTAACTTAGTAGGCACCAGACAGTGTGATATATGGCTTGGCTCAACTCTGGAGCGTTGCTCCTTCCTAACTTGCCAGAGGTCAAAACCAGAATGGAAATGGATGACAAGGACTTCTTGATTGAAGTAGCCATGGAGCTCAGGGTAGAATCTCAATTTACTAGAGAGCTCAAGGACAGGGACTGATAGAGGAGCGAGGGTCAAGCTGCATCATTCCTTTTGATGTCCAAGGTAGCTTGCATAAAAAGATCCAGGAGAAACAATTTTAAGTGAGCTGTCCACCTTTCTGAATCCATTCAGAGGAGATGTGACATATGGTAAATTGCCAAGGAATATGTCCTTCTCCTAAGTGAAACTGGTATGTAGAGTATGAACCATTAAAGTATTGAAGATTAACAGAAGGAGCATGTTTTAAACCACACACAGATTTTGCTTCTACCATTTTGCTAGAGCTCTTGTACGGGGAGAAAGGATAGAGGCCTTAGCCTAAAAAACAGAACCTAACTAAAATGGTTGTTTGGTTTGTGTTAGTAACAGACAACAAAACTAACAACTAGGACAATGAACAGAGAAGCAGGCACTGCAAGAGTTCCATCTCATTGCCATGGGCAGTAAGAAGAAAGTGAGGGGTGGTTAGGCTCTCTCTGCCCTTTATGCCTTCAGGTGGGGGACAGGAGGACAGGGTGCAGGCATGGCCCCAACAGATACTGCTGGCTAAGAGAATCTGATTAAGCACACAAGGTGCATATGCACAGGAGTGGACTCCACGTGGATAATCACGTGAAGAAGAACACTACAGATATTTGTCGTATGTAAAGGTATGGCTACACAGCAAATAAAATCCCATGGCTGGCCCATGCCAGCTAACTCAGGCTTGCAGGACTTGGGCTGCAGGGCTGGTTCACTGCTGTATAGACTTCCAGGCTTGGGCTGAAGCCCTGGCTCTGACCCTGCAGGGTTGGAGGTTCCAGAGCTCTGACTGTAGCCTGAGCCTGGAAGTCTACATAGCAATGTAATAGGCCTTCATCCTGAGTAGGCTGACATGGGTCACACGCCAGTTTTTCTTTGCTGTGTAGACACACTCTAAGAGGGCAATTTATGAAGTTCACTCATCTTCAGAATGTTGGAAGCTGTCCTTGGTAAGTTTCAGAAATTTCTGAAGAATTTAAGTTTTCACTTATGAGCAAGATTTTCAAAATTAACTAGTGATTTTTGGTACCTTGATTTTGGAACGCTCATCTTCAAACACTCACTGAGGCTTGATTTTCAGAAAGTGCTGAGCTCCAACCTCACAGAAAATTCACTAGGATTGACCATGATCAGCTAGCACATTTTTAAAGGTGTTAAGTCTATAACAGGTGCTAAGCGGTGTTTAAAATGTATTAATTAAAACATGCTAGCTAAAATACAAGCAAATTTCCTAATCTATACAAGGCCATGATCTCACAGGTATTTTTCACTTTGGCTCAAAGACTTAGGCCATGTCTACATTAGCACTTACATCGGCAAAACTTCTGTCGCTCAAGGGTGCGAAAAAACATAAGCCTCATGCACACACTCGGCCAGAGACGCTCTCCCACCAGCTACTGCTGCTCACTGAGATAATTTTATTATGTCAATGGGAGAGCTCTCCCCCATTGGCATAACACGGCTACACGAGTGCTCTTACAGCAGCACAGCTGTGCCACTGTAAGCTTGTAAGTGTAGATATGGCCTTAGTTCTCATGCTAGCATGTGTCAAGTAAATGTTTTCAGGCCCTGAAAATAAAGTCTCTACAGCCTTATCTATACCAGAAAATTGTACTGATTTAACTAAAAGCTGGTCCACACAGAGTGAAATTGATACAAACACTATTAATTTAAAAACAGATAGATACAGTTAAATTGGTGCGATCCCCTAGTGCAGTTGCAGTTATACTGGTATAAAGGGGATTATATCAATATGGTTTATTTCTGTAAATTTACATGAGTGTAAAAAAATTGTGCGTAGACAAGTCCTAAGTCGACTGAGAAACCAATTTAGTTAACTTGGTGCAACCTCTTTATGGAGACATTCTTAAAACCAAACTAAATTATCACAGAGAGATGGTATATGATTCTGAAGACTGTAGTCAGACATTGCTCTGATCTTTGTTTTGCTGGATGAGTTTGCTGAGGAGTGACAAATACATGCTGCAGTAATCATTGATACTTGACAGAGTTTATATTGCTAATAGCCTTGCAAAGAAAAAATTATGAAGTCAATAAATCAGGTTAAAAATGCATATGCAGATCAGGAAGAACTGTAAAGTATTTTGATTATGGATTCCCAAGGATTTCAATTATCCAAATACAGACTGGAATAACAATGGTGACAAAATCACTGAATGGATGGATATACATGACATGGCAGTGCACAACAATTTTCTTACACAGTCTGTTGAGCAACTAACAATATCAGACGGTATTTCTGACTTTATAGTGGCAATTAAAGCAAGTATAACAAATAATATAGCACTCAAAGCCTCATTGTTTCTACAGCTACTAATAACATTGCATTTTAAAAGCTTCTGAGACCATATTAAACAGCAATTATTAACAGTTGAAAGAAAACATTTCAAAACAATGTGAAATGAGTTCTTCTTTAAAACAAAACAAAAAAAATGTGTTATCTGTTGTCTGGATCAATGGCTACATTTAAGTTAATCAGACTAACACAGAAGGTGAAAAGCTAAGGTCATCATGATAGCATTTAGTTCAGAGAGATGGGCAGGAGTATAACAAATCTCACAACTGAACACTGCTGGCTTTAAAATTGCAATTGTTCTGGCTCCATTTCTGAAAAACATATGGCTGGCATAGTTTCCAATTGAGATCTGGGGCAACTGACTTCAGTATTGGTGACACTGCAACTCGGTACTAATCTGAAGACCAGAGTGTGGATCAGAATAGGAACAAAATACTTTTCTAGTGTATTGCTTAGTTGAATACTAGTCCCAGAAGAACTAGGACGCTATAATCCTACTATTCCACACCTACTCTTCTGGTCATGTAAAGAATCTTTTACATATTGTGAAAAGTGAAAAGAGAGGAAGGAATGCTTCAGCTGGAATGCATTTGCAGCTTGTTTTCTATCTTGAATAACGGATTTTGAAGTATGTAAAGACACCAGGGTCATCTGATTAAAAATGGGTTGCATCTGCCAATGATCTAAGCAGCACTGGAGAACAGTGCACTGTAGACTGATAGATATATAGGAAGTGCTGCAATTCATTATGCAATATAAGATATAAGGAAACAGTGACAGATGTACTACATACGTATGCCTGAGGCACAAGTGAAGAGGGAGAGCCTTCTAATAATACCATATTCAAAAGACATCTCCCTCTTTAATATCTTTCCTAGTATATTTATCAAGAAGGCCTAAGGAACAATGGTGCTTTCTAGATAACTAAGTGATTACCCAAAAGATGATTAAGTAGAGCTAGTCACGTGTCAAAGTAAATTAAACAAAGTGATGGTCTTATCATTGGGAGAACGAGAAGGAAGAGATAAAAATTATAATATTTAGTAAAAATCTCAAGTTATGACTTTCTTCGAATGTTATTTTATTAATAATGTTAAAAGGCATGTTTATCAATATATTATCTATTTCATACTGAAGACTGCTTGTAACAACTTAACATTTAAATATAGCTTAGAACTGCAACTTCCGCCCTGCCGGTTCATTCCCACAACAGTTGCAGTGAAGAAAGATCAGTAGAAGAGGCTGCTTCTTTAGCGCTGCTTTACTACGTCAACCTCTGCAAATTTTCTGGTTGCAATTAGCAAAATATTTTCAATTGGCCATAGATTTACGTAAGACTTTTGACTCTAGACTGGGTGATGACTTAAAACCAAATATTAAATTAATGTAAAATTGCTATGACCACTAGGGTTTTGGCTTTAAGACAATTTAGTTTGTGTCTAAATATTCACATTCCACCATTCAAGGTTACTTTCATAAAGAGGCTTCTCTTAAATATGTTCATTAAACAAGTTTCTGCACTCAGGAGCAACAGCTCAATAAGAGGTTACCTTACACTGAGATTTTAGCCTCACAAAATATAATCTACTTTAGCGAGTGGCAAGCACAGACAGTTAAAACAACTTAAATGGTCCTTATATTAGGAACATTTTAATCAGAAATATGCATTAAGTCCTGACAAAAAAAATTTAATCTTTTTACAGGAAATCAAAAAAATTGAACTATCCCAAGAGACAGAATTTTAACCATTAACTCATTATCTTCATTCTCAAAAATGACAATATCAAACACCAATGCACAATAAAGAATTAGATGTTGTATAAACTATGGTTATCAAAAAATGAAAGGTAAATGTGCAAACCTAATAAGGGCTTAACAACACTAAAATGCATATAACTTCACAAAAAAAAAAATATGCGGGATTCTCATTCCTGGAGAGTAAGAAGGTCAAGGGATATCTCAAAAGAAAAATCAGAATAGAGCTGCAACTAGTACAATAAGAAGGCTAATGCCAACAGTGTGAACAGGGAGTGAGTTTGTGATTTTCCTGTTGTCATACCCAGCATAAACATAAAGAGGAGAAATCTATCTTTTATCAGTCCAAAAGCAAACACAGTATTCAAGTCTATGGAATTAGCTTGCATGAGAATTCACTCACTGGCCAATTAAAAATAAAGGACATCCTGATATAAACAAGAACTTCTTTTCAGAATGGGAGAGTTAGTTTCTTCTTCCTTTAACTTGAAAACTAGGTCTGGAACAAAAGTCTGAAAAAGATTCCCTTCTGGAGGCTCAATCCAAGTAAGAATGCTCTTAAAATACTATAGAGAGAAGACAATATAGCTACTCTGCAGAAGTCTGCGATGCAAACATCTCGGAAGTAGACCTATAGTAGCAGTCTTGCCACAAATCCAGCAAACCTATTTTCAGGTTAGCCAGGCCATAACAATGCAAAGTGCAACCAGATATCCATTTAACACAGTCCGCATTGTTCAGAAAACTGATGCTGAAAGAAACAAAAATTTGAAAAGAAGAAAAAAAAGCTTTATATTAAGGGCTTAGTCCATTCCAAATAGAACTCTAACAATATTTGACACCAAGACTATGGAAAGGAGCTTAGAATGGGTATTGCAGGGATGGGAAGAATATTGGCAAGACAATTTAAGGCAGCACACCAACCCCAACTTAGAGAGGAATGTCAGCTGAGTTTGCAGTACTGCCTTCACCTTGTAAAATCTGGTATAAAACTCAGTCACTAAAGAGTCAACCTTACTCAGATTCTGAGCTGCAGTCATTGCCACCAGGAAAAGGTTATATCCATGGAAGTCCTTTCATAATTGCTAATTGTCACTGCACTGCCACCAGGTCAGAAAGACCTGTTAGAAAACTGTGTAAAAATTATGTTAGTCAAATAAACATACTAAATAATGTTTGAGAAATATATATATATATATAGTATTCTAAAAAAGTATAAAAGAAGTTTTGCTTTTGTATGTGTCTCTGCTGATGTAGCATTTCAGAGTTTAGCTGAAACTGCTTCAGGGTTGTGTAAACCATTTAGCTGTAAAACCTTGTCCTATGTAAACAGCAAAAGTGTCCTGAAGCAATTGTTAACTTCAGGTTCCCCCCAAGACAAGCTAACCAGCAAAAAAACAAGGCCACAAAACCAGACCAATAAGATAAGACCTGGATGAAGCCAATGAGGTTAGCAACAAAGAATAGACGGTATAAGTAGACAGATAAAAGTAACTTTAAGCAGGATAAGCAAAAAAAATGTATTAATCTAGGTTACTAGGATTTATGCATGAGTGTTTTAATTAGAGGTTTAGAATAGATAGGTACATAGATGAGATAACTGAGTAAACAGTCTATGCAAAGTTACAGAACAAGGGATAAAAGATAGGTGATTGACAGTAGGAGAATGGAATCGCTCTGTCCTCAGGAGAGGTAACTTGCTCAATTATCTTTCTTGTATTATCTGTTTCTGCATGTTCATGTAATTCATCAGTGTTAAGAGTACTGTCTTAAAATGAACAAAAATAAAGGCTAAAAAACTGTTTAAGCCTAAATCGAAGTGGATCTCATTTATCATCCAATAGATTTGAGATTATCCATTACTCAGGTACAATGCAAGAGTCCCAGTATTTCACTGCTCTTCTAGAGCAGAATTATTCCCCCTTTTAAAAACAGCACAAATCTTCATATCTTTTCCATTAAAAAGAGACACATATCTTGAGAGTTTTAACATCATGCTGCATGGACTTGACACTTTTAGAAACAGTTAGCATCCTTTGGATATATCTACATTGCAATTAAAAAATGCAGATGACCCATGCCATTTGACTGAGGCTTGCGGGGCTGTTTCATTCCAGATTCAGGCTGGAGCTCGGGCACTAGGACCCTGTCATATGACACAGGCCAGCAGTGGGTTTTTAATTTCAATATAGACACATCCTTAGTCAATAAAGAAGCCTAATAGCACAGAGATCCCACTTATTTTTTAAAATGTAAGGAGAAGATATATATATACACACCCAAATAAGTCCTTTTTACTACCCATTATTGTACTTGGAATCACTAGTATCTTGTCAATCTTCATTTTTCTGCATTGAAACCTCTGAAATTTATGTCCATAGACTAGCATTCATATAGACTCTGATACAGATAAATCAAAAGTCAAGAACAGTAAACATTTCTATTGCAGAGCAACTCAGATTACAAAAGATGCAGCAGGGCAAGAGGATCAAGATATGCAGCACCAAGCCAGAACAAGATGGTACACAACTCAAAGGGTGAGTCTCCATGGATTACTGAAGAAACTTCAGTTACTGGTAACTATATCAAAACAGAATCTAAGTTAATCAGATCATCTGGATACTGTACAGTAGACAAAAATCTGCACTTCGATTTGTACTCATAACTTGCCATGTGCTAACAAAGATGGCTGTTTCAACTTCTTGCTTCACTAGATAACAGAAGAAAAGATCATTCAAATATATCTCAAAAAGTAGATATTTACGATGATAATTTGAGGGCTCTTCCTCTTAACTCTATAATATGCATATCTTGGGCTAACACACCTTGAGTTTATAATTTAATCTAGTTTAGTGTATGTTCTAGCTCAGAATCAAAAAGTTCCCTCAAGTACTGAAATAACCTTTTCAAAGAGGGCTCTGTCAGAAGTCTCACTAATTTAAAAAGCAAAAGAAAGGCTATTCCTGCAAGATGTTAATATCTTAAATTAAAAAATAAGTTCTTGCCAAATACACAAAGAGAACTCTGTGCATCCAAAAGCATGCCCAGGCAAATAAGCTGTAATGAGTAAGAGTATGCACGTGCACAATTTTTATTTTCTCTGTAAATGATAAAGAGAGAAGCCTTGCTGTTTGATGAAGAAGGTAGATACTGTACATTGTTTCTAGCTGACAGACTATTACCCAGTTAGGTTTCTCCTCTATGCATCAGAAGCTACCAGTGAAAGAAGATGTTCTCACGATACAGCGTTTTTCCTTCTCGTCTACAAATTTCCATCATCGATGGAAGAATACAGATTTTATTAGCAGCTTTTTAATGTTACATATACCAATGTAGAAACTTTCATATAGGCCATGTATGAGAATGAATTAATCAAAATAGAAAATCAAGGAATTGATGGAATTAAGATGGATGTTTAAAAAGGACCCTCTAGCTACAAATATTGAACATATTCCCTGATTTCCTTACATCTTTTTGTACTCATTTAGCCTGGCTGACATGTGTAAAGAGACTGCAACAAGAACCCGATGTATACCCATATTTACCAACCCTGGGCTCCGATTCCTAGCTATCAATTTTTGTTCTAACCCCGATCCCTGACTCCTGTTCAGGCTACCTTACATGACAGCCCACATCTAGGTCACATGATAGTGGGGTTCTTGAACTGTGGTAAGGCAATAGCAGGAATACTTAACCCTATTCCAGCACCATCCAGTCTTGCTAGTGAATACATAAGACAAAAGGGGTACTTTTCCATGGTTATGCAAGTGCTAGTGGATCACCAGACATGTTTCACTCGTCTGGTCAGGGACACAGATGCTGGAACTATAGGTGCTGGGTTTGCGGCAGAATCCCCTAGCTTGAAGTGATTTCCAGGATATGGAAGGTTTACAGTTTGGTTCCATGGTTCTCAGCATCCCCATTTACAAATTGTTCCAGCACTCCATGTCAGGAAAGGTGCATGCTGCTTGCTTCTTTAAGAACATGGGACTTTTTCTAAAAGATGCAAGCAGGAACATTCTTCCCTGGCTGGCACATTCTCATTGATGATGTTGAAATGTCAACTGATTCTGAGGGACCCAGCTTACGCCTTTCCCCTCTGCTCATGAAACTGTACACTTGCCACCTCAACGGAACTAAGGAAAGATTCAACTACCAGCTGAGCAGGTGCAAGATGACTGTTGAATATGCTTTTGGTAGATTAAAATATCATTGGTGATCTTTAAAGATTAAGTTGGATCTCAGAAAGGCAAACATTCCTATTGTTTTTGCTGCATGTTGTGTATTATATAATATTTGTGAGGTGAAGGGGGGAGGGGGAAGTGGTTTATAAGAGGCAGGAACCATGAGTTTTCCCATGGTTTGGAAAGTATCCTGTGCATGAGGTCTTCGGGCATTCAGTTCAAATATATTCTTCAACATCTGTGTTGGTTTCCTGAGCCATAATATCCTGGTGCGCTTCCCATGCACCTCTCTGTCCTTTTTCCCTCTCCTCCAGCAACTGTTCTCCCCCCACTCCTACAAAACATCATTAGATTTACAATCATAATGGAAAGATAAGTCCCAAAAATCCCTTACATTATTCCCATAATATCTTTAATAAGAAATACTAATTGTAACTTCAGTTTTGGAGACCTCATTACACAACCGCTTTGCAGCTCAAGCCATGGTGAGCATGGACTAGCTGGGACAAGACAGAGGTGAGAACTGTTGCACGAGAGGCTTAGAAGCTGTGTGCCTCTGGGTATGAGTATAGGGAAGGTGCAGTAAATATTGCCAATATTTTCACAGGAAGTGTGATTTGGTTGATCTCTCACTCATGCGGGTTACGAAGGCCCACAGAACACAGCTGTTACTCACATCCTCATGCTGCCCAGGCCTATATGCTGCTGCCAATTTACTGTAGTGGTGCCTGTGGAAATCATAGCAGGGGTATAGGAATGTCTCCTATCATGGGGGAAGACATAAAGCAGCCATCCCTAGAAATGTTCGGGGAAACAACTGTATAGTACTTCCATGAAAATTTCACTGAGATTGTTCAAGAGGATAAAAGGGATGTCCCTGTTCAGATAAACTAAGTACTCTGCTTAAGGTAGAACTGTGGACTCCTTCCCTTTCGCCCCACCCAGTCCAACAAGCCAAAGAAAGGAAAAGCAAACTCTTCTTTTACTTTTTTCTTCTAACCTCTACCAGATCACAGGGCAATGATCTGATGAGGACTGTGTAATTAGGCTGGCCACACTAATTTTTTTTTAATTTATTTTCTCACATATATTAGTTGATTGAAGTGCCAACTGCATAAGCACTCCAAAGCATTAACTTTAATCATATTCCTCAGGGTGGTTTTACAATCAGAAATCAAAAGTTGACACTTTTGTTCTCTAAACACATGGATGGAATGGTCGCCATTTTAAATAGGGAAGAAGGGAGGGAGGGAGAGACAAGAGGTATCAGGCAACAAAAAGAGGGGGAAATTATTATAAGGAATAATGTATCCACACACTTACCTCAGCTCCCTTCCCCTCTTCATCTGTGCTTGCCTGGCAGGACTGGCTTGACTCCAACTGAGTTTTGAATACCTCTTTGTTCACTGCATGGTTTGCATGCCCCTCTGTCTCCACCCGCCCCAGACACTGCAGCTGTTTCAGCATCCAGCTCTCACCAAGTGTCCACAGTCACAGTGCTGGTGTGGTCCCTGCCAAATAAGGCAGCAGAAGCAGCAGGTCTGCAGGGGACAGTTCCAGATTTGTTGCTACTCTCCCTTGCCTTCTGATGAGCCTGCTAAAGTTCCTTGGCTTTCACCAAGAATTGCTCCTCATCCCTGTCGTGCCCCAGATTTAGCATCACCTGTGCAATCTGCAAGTAGGTGTCTATATTTCTTTGCGTGCACCTTAGCTGGCCTTGCACAGCCACTCTTCCCCACAGGCAAAGGAGATCTGTGATTTCTTTCCTGCTCCAGGCAAGAGCACATCTACTAGCTCTGCATGGATCTGGCATGACTGGACGCTCACAATGGTGGACAATCAGGAAAAGGCATTCCAAAACCAAGCTGGAGGATTTAAGGCGTAGGCAGACTTAAGGTATCGGTGATGCCTGGGCAACAGAGATCAAAATTGTGACCTGAGTGACCACTTTTGCAGGGACAGGAGCATTGTGGGACAACTCTTGGAGAACAGTTAGGTAATGCCGTGTCTACACTTGCACTATGTCAACAGAAGTAGGTCAGCTTTAGCTCTGTGTCATCTCAGGAGGTCGTGTTATTACATCAATGAAACAGGGAACTTATGTCAGTGAAAGGCAAATTAAGATGTGGACCCATGCAAAGTTATATAAAACCATGTTAGGTCAACCTAACTTTAATGCAGACTAGGCCTTAGATTCTTCAATTCTGGATCTGGAAGATTTGGGATATTAGAATCTACTAACATTTCCTTACCCATCCTTACAACAAATTTTAGAGTCTTATTAGGAAAGGGAAAAAAGGATAACAAAAATCCTGTAAGCAATGTTGTTATGTAAATGGGTAATAAACATCTTGGATGGAGAAGTTTAATGCTGCATTCATTGGCATTAGCAAACTTTATAACTCCATTTTTTAATTAAAAACAATCCAATGAAATTTGACAAAGCACATAATTTCAGCTCTGCAGGGACAGCACTGCCTACTTAGTTAACTGACAATACTTAGTTATTTCTTATATAAAGAGTAATTTAAATTAATTCAACATTAAAAGAAGCAGTAAATCAAAGCTACTGCTGGAAAACAACCAAGACCTCAGCAATGTGTTTCAGCCTACTAGCAAGTCTGACTACATTAGCCTTGCTCTATACTTCTGCTGAACAGGCACTGAACTATCTACAGCTGGAAACATACTGGGCAAAATCCTCCCCCCTTAACATTGAGCAATAATGACAGAGAAGGTGACCCAGGGTAGTGTCAGATACGAGCCGGTTATGGTTCAGGGGTGAGCAGTATCTATGATCTTCTTCATTCTTTCTGTGGGTACTCTTACGTAATAGGCCTACACGTGCACTTGAAAGAGTGCCCACAGAAAGAGTGGAATCCTGCAATTCACTCTACTTTAGACTGGATCACCCCAGGCTACAGCACCCCCTGTTTACCAGCCATGTTCCACCTCTCTGGAACTGTGATCAGCTGATAAAAGCAATGCCCCCCTGCAGAGTTTAGTCATTAGACATATTTTTAGCCAGCACAATATAAACACCAAACCCACAGATACATATTTAACATTCATAGAAATTAATGCATATTATTCCCATGTTCTTCACAGAGCCTCAAACTAGATAAACAACATTATGATAGGATAATGTATTATAGTGTTGATTATTTTATTTATTTTCTTAGCATTGGCCATTATACCAAAATTGTGTTATTTCCCAGTGAGAGAGACTAGGGGGAGGGAAGGAAGAGGCGGGGGGCAACAGACAACAGATTTATAGCATGACTATTACAGAATTCACTTTGATGGGTTTAATTGTACATTAAAATTCACTTCAAGGTCTTGACCTGGAATCAATTTTACATCCCTCTTTGACAGATATTCTATATCCTTGATTAAAATCTATGGATCATTTCTCATACCTCACCCACTTTCCAAACAAATACCTTTGTTCTAAAAACCTACAATCTTCCAGCTGATTGGAACAGATCTCTGAATCTTAACAGCTTTTAATCATCCAGATAGATCATTGCTGGGCAAAGGAAAGCAAGCCCTCAGGTCTGGGTCACTGCCTCCACAGTTACACTATGAATTATAAAAATAGCATCAGTAGATGTACTACAGCCCAGATGAAGGATGTAGAGTAGAATGGTTATGTTTCAGGCAGAATGAGTGTAGTTAGAGTCTCAAAAAGCATAATTTAATCGGCATTCGTCTATTCTAGTACTGCTCTGACCATGTAACTCCCTTCTTCACATTCTTTCACTGGCTTCCTCTTGCCTTCTCCTGCAAGGCACTTTACCAACACCCAATCTCTGTGCGTATTACTTCTTAGTTCTCCTCCTACTGCCTACGCTATCAAACCCATTTTGATTAACCCATTACTGCCTTCGTCTCCCACTCCTGTTTTTGTGGTTTCTTATGTTTGGAACTCTTCCTTTCCATGTTGCAGCAGGTGATGTTCTTTTCATTCAAATCACTCCTTTCAAAAACAAAAGAAAAAAACAACACTTTTATGGAGTCTTTCAGCAATAATCCCACAAGGATTATCTTCACTGTTCCAAGACTGAATGTTATTGACATTTTATGTGTCTGAAACTAGTGTAAATTAAGACAGTACGTTCCTTGAAACAGAGACCATTTATTTTTGTTTCCTTAGTATCAAGCACACTATAGGCACTCAAAGATATCGTCAAAGGTATTTACAAACAATAATCCACAAAACACCACCAATTCTGCCACTACCCTCTCCTGGAGGTTCCATCACCATGGAAGCTGGTCTTTTAACCTTCAAATCAGGGCCCCAAAAGAACCTCACCAGCTGAAACACTAAATTATGACATGACCTGGCCAGGCTGAACCTACCCTACCCACGCTGGCTCTGCCCACTTTTGAGGCTGTGCCAGCCAGTTTCATAAATTGAGAAGTGGTGATCAATGGCTGGTAAACTGGGTGTCAGGGCAATTTACATGGCTGTGCATTCTTGGGGGCTAAGGGACCAAGTTCTGCTGCCCAGTACAAATAAGAATTTATGGCATTAATTTGGCATAGTATCTCTTTCTATACATGAAGGATGTAGAAGATTAGGAAAAGACTACTTCAGAGGATGAGTGATTTTTTCCAGAGTCTAAGCAAGGACTTAAGTTTGGAGGTGACACTTGGGAAATCCTTAAAGAAACAGGGATGACAGATGGAAATTAAGAGAGAATAAAAATGTGCCTTTCAGGAAGTTCTCTAGAAGCAACTATTTGCTTAGGCTTTGAATATTGATATCCTAATTACTAGGGAAAGTAAATGAAAATAACCAAAGGTATGGCCTTTTTATCGGGGAAGAATAAATTTAAAAATAATTGAGGAATGTGAAAGCTATCTCCAAACAAAATAACTGCATATTACCCACTGCCTACAGCCATAACACCACCTCAGGGTAAAAATTAATTAGCGCTTATAAACCAAACAGAGTAAGGCCTATTTGATATTTAGATAGACGATGTAAATCAAAAACAAAAAACAGAAAACCACCAGTTACTTACAATAATATGAAAATTTCGTATTTCTCTCGATTGAGTTGGTACTGAATCAATGATCCAGCATGGTACGAGGAAGCAATGTGCTGCTATAACCCACACACTTCCTGGGTGTGGTGCTCTGTCCCATGCAGTTGCATTGAGACTACTTAGAGAGAGATTAATGAATCCGCTCTACAACTTTAGCCAAGAGTCATATGGCTTTTAGCTCATGCAATAGAGGCTCGTGTATTTAGCTTCAGAAGTCCCAGGTTCAATCCCACCAGATAACGATCCGGGGCTGTCAGTGTTACACTGCTTTCAGACAGAATATAAAATTAAGGCTGACCACTCTTGGGCTGGGATTTTCAAAGGCATATAAGAGAGTTAGACATCCAAATCCCACTGAAATTCAGTGGGATTGGACACTCAATCCTTAGGGATTTTTGCACATATATAAAGGATGTGGCCAAACTCCAGCTGGAGTAATTATATATAATACTGCCCCAAATGAATTCTTGTTGTTTCAATTTTTCATTCTTCCTTCTAAGCAAAGTGTTTTGCTAGCACAGAATGGCTACCATGTTCCACCCAACAAGGAGTTACCATTTATTTTGTAGCTAAAATCTCACTGGATGAACTGCACTGTGTAGATATAAAGGGACAGATCCACAGCTGGCATATGCAAACATAGCATCATTGACTTCACTGTAGCTATTTCAGTTTACAGCAGCTGAGGACCTGGCACAAAGTATTATTTATTTCCAAAACATCAAAAAAGTGATGCATGTGTATGTGCCAATGAGACTTTGCTTTAGTTTAGCCAGAAACCCTTTTGAAACAGTATACAAATAGGTAGATCTACTAATGTTTTCCCCTCGGAGAACTTTCACCGTAAAAGCAGCCTTACGTCAGTAATGCAGAGTCTCAAGGTAGAATATAGTAATGGACAAGTAGTCTTATGTTCCTGCTCTATAAAAACAACCCACACAACTCTGGTATAATTTTAGCAAAAGCAACTAGTGCTAAAAATAGCAGTATGCTTTGATTTTTCCCCCCCTCAACTTTAAGCATTCAGAGCTACGACTAATAGCTCAGTACAATTTCTTCTCTTTTTTCGAATGCTTATTTTTATACCAAGTGATATTTAATGTAATCTTAATACTTCCCACAAATTTAGCATGAAGTCATAAATTAATCCCACATACAATTATATCTAAAAACTGTAGCAAACAAGTGCAGTATGATTTTAATTTATAGAAAAATCTTTTCTGTTGTTATATTCCTAATTAATGATGCTGCATCTTTGGAAAAAAAAATAAATGAAGAACTGGTACAAGAACAAAAAATATAATCAAATTGTCAATAACTGCGAAAAGCTAAGACATATCAATTCAAAAGGCTGATTTTTAATAGTTAACATCTTAAGCAATATATTTATCTTTCATCTATTTTGGCTACACAGTTAAATAAGTTATTTTTCTTAAGGGCTCTGAAGACACACTTCTTTAAAAGTATCTCCTTACTAAGTCAAACATCTGAATATAAACACTGTTTTCATAATGTGTTCTATTTCTGAAGAGCAGAAAGTAGTGCATAGTTGAAACTGGTTTTCATCATTAATGTTGTATGGTAAAGGAACAAAAACAGGAAATTGAAAATATGTTTCTACAGCATTTGTACAGTGACAAATAAATAATAGTGGGAAGATATTTTCCCCTTCGTGAAGTGTCTCGTGACATTATGGTTGCTTCTGGGCAGGAAAAAAAAAATCTTCATTTGCTTGTTTTTAGTATACCGATTCATTGCCAGGAATCCAATGCAAATACACTGTCCCACTTGCTCTACTAAAATTAGTTTTTGTAATGCTAGACTACTCCTTCAGAAGAAAAAAAGAAGAACTGAAAACCTGACTTGTTAAAAGATTAATGCTCACTTCCATTTGTAAAGGCATCATATATCTCATAACACACTGATCTCCAATTTGTGATGTACACTTTTTTTTATATATTCTTCATCAGCTTTGTGATGGAGAAGACAAAGTATAAACTATTTTGCAGAAATATTTCAGAATAAGTTATTTTAATACTATCATGGCATGTACTGTTGGCTTTGAACTTACAAAACAATAATGCCCAAAATATGTAATTAAGATGTCACTTGAAATAATTAAGAAAAAAATGTCAAAAACACAGAGTATAAAAATAAGTAAATAGCATTATGTATGGATGGTTTCCTGGTATAACCGTGGAACAATCTATTCCCATTACCTTTCAGGGGAAAGATGCATGGGAAACAGTTTTCCAACGTATGGATATTTTAAAGAGTTCACAATTTTTTCCCATCTTGAATCAGGATGAACAGTTGAAATCTCAAAAATATTAGTGGACCCTAATTTTTTTCTCTTTTAGGGCTGGGAAGTCAATCAAAAATCATTTTGATAAGTTTCAAATATTTTGTTTGAATCTCCATTTTTTTCAGTTTAATTAGCTTATGTTTCAAAATTAAAAGTAATTTCAAACAGAAAACCATTTTAAAAATGTCAAAACAAAACATTTTGACAATTTTAAACTTTTTTCCAACATTTTTTCAACTCAGGACAATGCTCAAACCCAACCCTGTTTCACAAATAGTTTCTTTTTCAACAAATTTGCATTTTTTGACAAAACAAGTCATCATAAATTTCCCATCCACCTCTATTCAGGATACCATATTAACTTCAAAAATCCTTTTGGCATTAGGATTCTCATCATTTTAATAAGGGTGAGTTGGCTAAGATATCAAGTGCCTTTTCCAAGCTAAAACAAAGGATCTTTAAAAATATTTAGGAATTTATATCTGCAAATCATGCAATTACATTTATTCACAATTGCATCCCTTTTCTTGAGAAAGTGAATAGAGACATATAAGAATGAAAGGGTCCTCCTATTATGAGTAGTATTTCCGGTCTTCTAAACCTCATATAATTCAGTATCAGTATAACATTTAAGTCTTCACCCACTTGGCAACAATGGAAAATATACTTTTGAATGCTCAATACTTACACAATCTCCTACAAGATCTAATTATATTAAAGATAATCATCCATTTATCCAAACGGACTTTTGAAATATAAGGCAAAACACAGAGAAAGTCTAGCATCTCTAACTTTCCCATTTATCCCAATATAAAGATCCAAAAACTTTACCAGCTCCAAGGGAAAAAAAATATTTATTTATTTCATTTCTAAGAACAGACAGGATCCCATTCCCTCAGTTAGCGAAAAACCTTTAAATCTATTACCTCTATCTAAACATTAAACTGAGTGTCAAAGAAAATCTTTTCAACAACTTGTTACCATTTGTTTTACAAGCCAACCGGAATGTTAACACTAGCACTTAAGGTAATAGTTACTGCAAGAAACTAATGGCTTATTCCTTTCTTATTGTTTTATTGTATTTTTTTTAAAAACAGCCTCAAGAATTTAGCTTAGTTTAAAAGGGAGGAAAGGGGAATCAGACTGACACCACCATGAACTCCCATACTAAGGACTATTTTGTAAATAGTTTGTTATTTACTTGACATAGCATATTGGTTTCATTTATAGCATTATGCCAGTTCAAGTTACGAAGCTGATCCAATGTTAATATGGTACAACATATAAAATTAGCCTTTAAAAAGCAATTGGCTCCTCTAGAGCAATTTTGAAGTATTAATAATTCATCTTTTTAAAGGTGGAATGAAGATCTAACCCTAGCTCCCCAGGATAAAACCTAAAATCTTACAGATCAAACTTTGGTCCAGTTTACACTTTATGGGAGCCCATTGATTTCAGCCAGGTTAAGCAGAGTGTTACATCATGGCATACTTTTGCTCACAGGGTCTACTTTTTGCTCTCATTCTTACCCACGTAAATTGGGAACAACTCCATTGTCTTCAAAGGCTCTCTGACTTTTGGGCTAGATAACACCTTCCCAAACTTCTTAATATTTAAAATAAACAACACTCACAGTCCTATAATTTAAGATGTTTATCATCCAACATTTATTTTCTTTAAAAAGAACGTAAATCCCACACAGCAACCCTGGAAGATTACATATTTAGTTTTTAAAAGAGTAATACTTTCAATAATGTTGCTTGGGTCATCAGGCACTGTCAAAATTATGTATGATTGGATTCTTTAACCTCATATTAGTAATTTTTGTAGCTTAAAATTATAAAAGGGATTGCTCCAGAGATACTATGTTAGATTGACCTTCCTTTTAATAAAAATACATTAATAATATCCTGTCACAATCAATCAGATTACAATCTACAGAAATGTCACTTTTGGATGGAGATTTCATATTCCAAAATGCACAGGCAAATTATTAAGCCATAAAAGGAGTACTTACCACAAAATGGAATTTAAAACCAAAACTATCATTACCAAAAGGCACCACTATAATAAAGTAGATACAGATTTAACAATATTTTGCAATGTCATAAAACCACGTTTTCCATCAACATTACATGTTTAAAACATTTATACAATTTATCAAATGTTGTTATTAAATGTATATCCAATGGAAGAAGGGGACAATAAAAATAAACCTCACGCCACCGAGGGGACACAGAACTACAATTCTTCCTCCATGAAAATATGATTCCAAAGCACTTGGCTATATTGTTAATCAGTCTGTGAAACAGCACCTTAATTTATTCTATAAGAAGTCAAATACTATTGTGCATATTTTAAAACACAATGTGCCAGTGACTCATAATTATCTCATCGACAAAAGCAGTTTTGGATATCCCATCGCATAGCAAGAATGAATCATACATGTCTATGTCACTTCTTTGATCTGACCTTTAGAGATTAAAGAAGTTTGAGCTCTGCAACTATTCAACAGTGAGCTTATTTTACTTACCCATTTCATTAATAGTTGCTCTTGCTTTTGAAACAAAAGAACTAACTTCACTGGAGTGCATTTTGGCTCTTTCCTGAAGGTCAGCACCTGTAAGTGACATTGTATACATATATTAGTAAACTAACTGCAATATGGTAAATAGTATTCAAAGCTAGAATATTATTATCTTGTGCCAATAAGATTCAAGTGCACTTTGAAATACTGCTAGTTCAAATTAATCAGTTATTCTCAGTCTATATTTTTCTTGAACTACGAGAAGAACTGAATGTGTACAGTGAAAAAACAGTGAAATTCAGACTATCCACTTTGATCAATTTTGCTCCAACTGAGACTTCTCCCGCAACTTAAGGGCTTAATGACAAATCTTGATAGACAACACAGCTGCAATATATTAATCCAACTGTCGTGCTTGTGTTCACTTTTCTCAACTGTGTCCCAAAGCCAAGACTCTGTATTTTTTCATGTTACTAAGCACATGAATAGAAATTCTTTGTTTCTTTCTTCAAGTATATACTAAAACACTTCTAGCAGCTTACTTATACAATATTGTGGTCAGTATAATGTGTGTTATAAAATTAAAATGTCCTTTGAAGCTTGCTTTATGAAAAATTGCCCTTTTTTCACTTATGGAAAAAAGAGATATAGACTCAATCACAGTATCTAGATATGGAAAAAAACCTATTAAATAGAGTCCGTCCCCCTGCAACAGTAGAATATCATGTAAATGGGACACAAGCAGTCAACCCATGTGCATGTATTCTCCAGATAACATGTATGTCATTCCCACTAGGATGAGTAAAATATTTTTCTCTGATTTGTAAAAATGTTACTATCAAATTAGTATTTTGGCACACGTATATCTTGTTTTTAACCTTTATGTACAACTGATGATACAAACTGAACAGATTTGCATCTCAAAAATAAAATTATTCCCCACAATCAGCACCTCACTCCTGCCCTTTCAGGTAAAAGCATCAGACTCTGATCCAGCAAAGCTCTTAAAACACATGCTTGAGTACTTTACAGGATCGGAACAAGATTGAACAGATGTTCTTACTGGGCTCTATTCTTGGTCTCCTCCTCTTCTCCTCCTATACTCACTCTCTCTCTGGGCTCTTTCATACAAAAGCACAGCTTCAGCTATCATTTTTCTACTAACAAATCTCAGGTTTACCTCTTCTCTCTCTGACCTTGTCTCTTCCCGTGCAAACTAAAATCTCAACTTATCTGGTGTGTCCTTGTGAATATGCAGCCATCATCAAATTCAACGTGGCCAAAAATTAGCTCTTAATCTTCATCTCCCAATTCCACTGTATGTTCTTAAAGATGCCAACCTTTGCCACCCAACAATCAAATTTCCCCTCAAGGTACTTCACATTTTCTCCCATGCTGCCTGTTATGCAGTGGGGGAAGAGTGTAGGTGTCTCTCTGCACAAAAAACAAAAAAGCCATTACATTACTCTTCTCTAAACCTATTCTTAAAGTCCACCTATGCCATGAGGCATACAACACTCAACAGCTGCAGTAATGCAACTAAGGCATATAATACTAATCATAATTGTCTCACTGTTCCTTTGACCTCCATCTGTTCACTCTATTTGTTGTGTCTACTCATACTTGTGCTGTAACCTTTTGGGGCAGGAACTCTTTTCATTATCTGCATGTTCAGTGCCAAACAGAATGGGGCATCGATCCTGACTACTGGCTCTACATAATACAAATAAATAAAACACGGTTACTCACCTTTGTAACTGTTGTTCTTCGAGATCTGTTGCTCATATCCATTCCAGTAGTGTACGCGCCGCACGTGCACGTTCTTCAGAAGACTTTTACCCTAGCAACTCCAGCGGGCCGGCAGGTCACCCCCTAGAGTGGCGCTGCCATGGCGGGTAATATATACCCCTGCCG
>NC_133774.1:85357720-85449878 GCF_003597395.2 Chelonoidis abingdonii | reverse complement strand
ACGATGGGGATGGAAACCTCGGTGGGGTGGAAGCACCTCTCCGCGCACCAGCACGTAAAACGTGTCCATTTGGCTACGTATGTCGCCCTCGTAGACGGCTTCCTACTTCCCAGAAGAACCTGCCTCACTGGGGAAGAGCAACGCAACTCGGAGCTAGTCAGCCATGCAGGAGCCACGCTGAGAGGTGCAGCGACTGGAGGTCCGGGTGGCAAAGCCGACCGTGGTCTTGCGTGATCAGATCCAGGTAAAGGGGCAGGGGAACAGGGTCCGCTACCGACAGGTCCAGCAGCAGAGAGAACCAATGCTGCCGGGGCCACGCCGGAGCGATCAGAATCAAGCGGTCCCTGTCCCTGCGCACCTTCAGAAGGACCTTGGGGATTAACGGGAATGGAGGGAACGCATAGAAGAGGTGCGTCACCCACGGAATCAGAAAGGCATCTGCCACTGAGCCCGGCTCGCGACCTGCAAAAGATCAGGCACTTCCTGTTCCTGCGGGATGCAAAGAGGTCCATGTGGGGATGCCCCCACCTTCGGAAGAGCGCAAGGGCGACATCCGGGCGAAGGGACCACTCGTGGGAGCAAAAGGACCAGCTGAGACGATCCGCCAGGGTATTCCAAGCCCCGGGGAGAAAGGAAGCGACTAGGTGAACCGAGTGGGCTATGCAAAAGTCCCACAACGTCATGGCCTCCCGACAAAGAAGAGGAGATCTCGTTCCGCCCTGCTTCTTCACATAGTATACCGCCGTTGTGTTGTCGATAAAAACCGAAACACAGCAGCCCTGGATCTGCCGATGGAACGCTTGACAAGCAAGGCGGACCGCCCTCAATTCTCGCATGTTGATATGTAGGGCGAATTCGGGAGGAGACCAGTGACCCTGGGTCCGCAGGGTACCAAGGTGAGCTCCCCATCCCAAGTCCGACGCGTCCGTTGTCAGGGACAGCGAGGGCTGGGGGGGATGGACGAGCTCACACGACGGACTGATCCAGCCACCACTGGAGAGAAAGGAGGACGTCCTGGGGAATCGTGATGATTGTATCTAAAGGACGCCTGGCCGGACGGAGCTGAGGGATGAGCCAGGATTGTAGGGGCCGGAGGCGGAGTCGAGCGTGTGCCGTAACGAAAGTGCAGGCCGCCATGTGGCCCAACAGTGTCAGGCAAGTGCGAATGGAGGTTAGAGGTGCTGCCTGCAGCCTGTGGATGATTGGCTGTCAAGCCTGGAACCGCGACAAGGGAAGAACGGCCCTGGCTATGGTGGAGTCTAGAACTGCGCCGATAAACTCTATCCTCTGAGTAGGGATAGAGTGGACTTCTCGGCGTTGAGCATCAGGCCTAGACTCGAGAAAAGGCGGCTGACCATGCGGACTGTGCGCGAGGACTCGTCCTCTGAGGGTCCCCGGATAAGCCAGTCGTCGAGGTAGGGGAACACATGCACCCGACTGCGACGAAGAAAGGCGACGACTACAGCCATGCATTTGGTAAACACTCTCGGGGCCGTCGAGAGGCCGAACGGGAGGACCGTGAATTGATAGTGCCGGCCGACTGACAACGAAGCGAAGGAACCTCCGATGGGGGCGGGAAGATGGCTATATGGAAATAAGCGTCCTGCATGTCGAGGGCGGCGTACCAGTCTCCGGGATCCAGGGATGGAATAATGGTCCCCAAGGAAACCATGCGGAACTTCAACTTGACCAGGTATTTGTTGAGCTCTCGTAGGTCGAGGATGGGTCTGAGACCTCCCTTGGCCTTGGGGATCAGAAAGTAACGGGAGTAAAACCCCCTGCCCTTCTCGTTCTCTGGAACCTCCTCTATGGCCCCTTTGTCGAGGAGCGTTCGCACCTCCTGGAGGAGGATCTGCTCGTGAGAGGGGTCCCTGAAGAGGGACGAGGGAGGGGGGCGGGAGGGCGGTACGAAAGCAAACTGTAGGTGGTATCCAAGCCGCAGCGTGCGGAGGACCCAGCGGTCTGAAGTAAGCTGGCACCACGCCGGGAGGAAGAACGAAAGACGGTTGGAGAAGGGAGGAGATGGATCCGTGGAAGGAACTGGTACAGCGCTCGGGCGCACCTTCAAAATGAGGGCTTCGGCCCGGAGGAAGGCTTGGAGGGACCTTGGCTTTGACCCCCCTGGTTGCCTGATTGTTTGCGCCTGGCGTTCCTATTGCGCCGCCTGGCAAAGTCCCGCCTTTGCCTGGGTTGGGGGTAAGCCCTGTGCTGCTGCTGAGGCCTGAATGGTCTACGCTGGGTCACCGGTGTATGCATCCCTAGGGCACGCATAATGACCCTATTATCTTTGAGGCTTTGCAGCCGAGGGTCAATCTTATCTGAAAACAGGCCCTGGCCCTCAAACAGAAGGTCCTGGATGGTATGTTGGAGTTCCGGAGGAAGGCCAGAGACCTGAAGCCACGAGATGCGGCGCATAGTGACTCCGGGGGCCAGAGTTCTGGCGGCCGAGTCGGCTGCGTCCAAAGCCGCCTGTAAGGAAGTGCGTGAGACCTTTTTCCCCTCGTCAAGGAGAGCAGCGAACTCCTGACGAGCGTCTTGTGGGAGGAGCTCCTTAAATTTATCAGCCGCCGCCCAGGTGTTGTAGGAGTAGCGGCTGAGCAGAGCTTGCTGGTTGGAGACCCGCAGCTGCAGTGCTCCTGCGGAATAGACCTTGCAGCCAAGCAGGTCCATACGTCTCGCCTCCTTAGACTTGGGGGCCGGAGCTTCTTGCCCATGGCATTCCCTCTCATTCACAGATTGAACGACGACGGAACACGGGCGCGGGTGGAGATACAGGTACTCATAGCCCTTCGATGGGACCATGTATTTAAGCTCCACACCCCGAGCAGCGGGGGGAACGGAAGCCGGTGACTGCCAGATGGTGGTGGCATCGGATTGGATGGTCCTTATGAAGGGTAGGGCGACACGGGTGGGCGCATCCGCCGACAGTATGCTCACAACCGGGTCCTCGATCTCAGAGACCTCCTCAGCCTGGATGTTCATGTTTTGCGCCACACGCCTGAGGAGATCCTGATGTGCCCTGGGCTTGATGATACGCCCAGTGGGTCCAGAAGCCCCACTGCTGTGGACCATGCTCCTGCTGAGTCTCGGAAAAGAGAGCAGCGGGTGCTTCAGCCTCCAGGTACGCACTGTCCGCCCGCGAAGAGACAGAGCCTTGGCGAGAGGGCCATGGTGGAGCCAAGCGGAAGTGGTACGGGTCCCGCGTTGCCGACGGCGAAGACCTCCTCGGTGCCGGAGATCGGTGCCGTGAGCCATACCGGCGCCGCGATCGAGACCGGGACCTACCACCAGCTCGGTGCCGGGAGGTCGACCGGGATCTGGACCGTCGATGGCGGGAACGGCTCCTCGAGTCCTGGTGCCGGTAACGGTGGCTGGATCCGGAACGGTGCCGGGAGTATCGGGACCGGCGCGAAGACGACCTGCGCGGCGAGTACGACCGGTGTCACCTTGGAGAGCGGTGCCGGGACTGCGAGTGGCGCCGTGAGCGAGACCTCCCTCTGGATCGAGATCGGTGCCAGGATCTTGACCGGTGCTGAGCCGGAGAATCCGGGGACGGAGCTCACATCGGCGTAGGCTTGCCCTTTGATTGTAAAACCCGCACCGGCGGTGCCGGGGGTTGGGGCAGCACAGGCTCCGTCAAGGCGATGAGGTACCTGGCCGACGAGAAGGTCGCAGGCGTGGATGGGACCATCAGCTCTACCCCAGATCTTGGCGGGGAGCTGGGAGGGATCAGACTCGACGGACCCGCCAGGCCCGGAGTCGACGAAGTCCCTGGCACGGCCAACACAGCCGGTGTCGGCGCCGGGTGCTCCTTTCGGGGCTGTTTAGCCGGGGTAGAGGACGTCGAGGGCCTCTTCCCGTGAGCCGGTGCTGGAGAAAGGCGGTGCCGTGGCGTTTTCGCGGCGCCGGAGAGATCCGGTGCCGGAGCCGAAGCGGCACTCGGTGCCGAGGACGCAGGGTTAAGTGCCGCTTCCATCAGGAGCGTCTTGAGGCGCTGGTCTCGCTCCTTCTTGGTCCTCGGTCTGAAGGCCTTGCAAATGCGGCACTTCTCGGAGATATGCGATTCCCCCAGGCACTTCAAGCAGGCGTCGTGGGGATCGCTGGTGGGCATCGGCTTCTTACAGACCGAGCACGGTTTGAACCCCGGCGAACCAGGCATGAGCCCGGCGCCGGGCGCGGGAGAGGGCTAGCACCCCGAACCCGCTAACTAACTATAAACTACACTATACTATACTAGGTAAACTATAATTAAACTAACACTAGAACTAGAACAATAAACGAAGAGAAGCTAGGGACGTGGAGCTATGCCGCGCTCCACAGTTCCAACGACCGACACGGCAGTAAGAAGGAACTGAGGAGTGGGCGGGCCGGCAGGGGTATATATTACCCACCATGGCGGCGCCACTCTAGGGGGCGACCTGCCGGCCCGCTGGAGTTGCTAGGGTAAAAGTCTTCCGACGAACATGCACGCGCGGCGCGTACACTACTGGAATGGATATGAGTAATCACTCAAAGAAGAATAATATATTATCTACAGCTAGCACTGTTAAGTTTAAATAGCACTATTAGATATAGGCCAAGTTTCCAAGTGTAAGGATAGTCCCATATTGACAACAGTGAAATAAAATAATTGGGTAGTCATGAAAAGTGGGCATTACTGTGGTCAAATCTGTATTGGAGAGGAATGGCTGTAATTATCTACCCCAGTAATACACAGACTTTGCATACCAAAAACTTACCAAGAACCTGTGAGTCAAACAAAATTTGCATGTGAATGTGCATAAATTTGGGTAGGCTTTAAATCATAGACAAATGCTTACAACTATTCTTTTTATTTATAAAACTCTAACTGAATAGAGTGCTTTACAAGACACCAAAAGGCAAAATATGCTTTGAAAGCTGAAGAGGAAACGGTGTGAATAAAAACAGTAGCTTGTTGCTTTGACACCAACTTATTAATGTCTGGCTTTAACTCTGTAACTGTATCTAAAAGCAAATTACAATAGTCACAATAGAAAAAAATCCTATACTTTACAGACTAAAAAAAAAAGCATATGATTAGATAGTTAAAAATCTGACTCAAAACTTTCATCTACCATACAAACTGAAACATATTATTTACTTCACACACACACACACACACACACTTAAAAAAAGCATAGAGCCAACTTTAAAATGAGCACGACTAAAGACCCTATGACTGCATCAACATTATAGAATATAGTGTCATTATGAGTCTGAGAGGCAATTGTAGAGGTTTTGTTGTTGTTGTTTTTCTTCTGCTGGTGAAAGAGAGAAGGTTTCAAACCTGCACACAGCTCTTCTCCAGGTCCTTTGGGAGACATTCATAGAAATTCAATCAATTTTTTTGGCAAAACTTGGATAAGAGCAGATAAAATGATTGTAAGAGTATTAAAAGGGCCATTGTCAACCTGAAATCTAATTGTTAAAAAAATAGTTCAAAGTCATTTCAGGTACCATATTTGCTCTTGAGTACCCCAGCCAATTTCTGTGGTTTTACAAATACATTTTCCTATTTAAAAAAATTTGTCTACCCTATTGACACAAAAAGGTGTCAAATTCCCACAGCAGACAAACTTAAAAAATAGTGTTTTTTTTCTAATCTCATCCTTTTTTAGTAAACTTAGATGATGTAACAATTGTTGCTAAACTTTTTCAGAGAGAAGTGTGAGTTTTAAGTAGCTGGTGTTCCTTTAACTTCAGCTTCAGCATCTTTTAGTTCAGGAGAGAGTTGGACTGCAACAATTTAATATTTTTGTTCTCTTTAAAAGAATCAGCCATTGATCAAACTTGATCCATTTTGCAAAGAAGCTACTCAGAGATATTTCTCAGGAATTTGCTCACAAGTCAGAAAGTGGCAACGGCTATGTTACCAAAGGCAGTCATGAAAAAGATTGCAATACAAGCAAAGGCCTCCATTCCCTTAAAAGTTTACTGTTTTAAAGCATTAGAAAACAATACTTTGTCAACCGCTCAGAGTCAAGAAGCAGCTTCAGATTTTCAAACAGATAGCCTTGCAGAATGAGCCTTCACAAGTTTCCTCAGTGGATTGCAGCTAAAGCCCCAGGTTCTGTTTAGCCTAATCCTTCCAACACCCACTCTGAACATACCTCCAGAGGTTGCAGACTGTGAGCTAGAGCTCATAGGCAGCAGGTATTGTAGACAAGAAAGGCTGTGCCTCCCCAAACAGACTGGCATAGCCCCACCTATGCCCCACCCCCAGACTCCCTCCTGCCTGCTGTTCCCTTCTGTGGTCCAGAGGCTGGGGCAGGCAGGCTGACAGGCCACAGTGCATACAAGATGGCTGGGGCCACGCTGCCTGCCCAGCACTCCAAGGCTGGAGGCGCTCCGGACATGCCACCCACTTGCCCAGTGTTCTGGGGCTGGAGGAACTCCGGATGCACCGCCTGCCCGCCCAGCACTGAGGGCTCGCTGGCCGTGCCTCCTGTCTGCCCAACGCTTGGGGTGCTCCAGCCACATCGCCTGCCCAGCGCACTGGGAGCATGTGGGGGAGAAGGAGTGGCTGTGGTGGTGGGGGGTGCTCTGGCAGAGTAGGGGTGAAGAAGGGGGCAGGGCCTCGGGCAGAGGAGGAGGGACTGGGGGCTAGCCACCCCCAAGGGTGCCTTCACCCGCTGCCTATGCTAGAGGTCATATACTATGAATAGGCCTTTTCCTTCTCTTACTTATAATACCAAACTACAACAGATATGCAGAAGATCAACTTTAATACAGTTATAGTTCTATCCTAAACGTTAAACACATTTTGTAGTTCTCCTGTAAATATCTTTGCTCTCAGATACATGTGCAACTCCCACTAAAGTCAATGGGTGAAATCTTGGCTCCATTGAATCCAATGGCAAAACTCCCGTTGATTTCAACAGGAACAGGATTTCACTCAATCGGAGTTGTCCATACATATTTAAGGGAAATATGTATAGGCTGCATATAATCAAACTTGGGAAACAAACATTTAGTAATTAAGTTATTCCCTGCTTTGACTGTCATTTTTTGTATTTTCTAATATATGGGTCTTATAAAAGTTCTATCAAAACAAAGTTTCTTTTGCTTCATCCTGCAATGAATTCATAACTTTGCACAGAAACTACACCAAGGATCAGCAACCTTTGGCACAGGCCATGCCAAGGTAAGCAGCCTGGCAGACCGGGCCGGTTTGTTTACCTGCCTCGTCTGCAGGTTCGACCGATCGTGGTTCCCACTGGTCACAGTTTGCTGCTCCAGGCCAATGGGGGCTGCGTGAAGCGGCGCAGGCAGAGGGATGAGCTGTCTGCCTCTTCCCTGGAATGGCGAAGCGCGACCAGTGGGAACCGCGATTGGCCAAACTTGTGGACGTGGCAGGTAAACAAACTGGCCCAGCCTGCCAGGGTGCTTATCTTGGCGGGCCTCATGCCAAAGATTGCCGATCTCTCAACTACACTATTACAATGTAACATATACATTTTACTGAAAGATCAAGAAAGAATAGATAGACTGGGGAGGAAAGCCTTGTTTAAACAGAAATAGCCTGTTTTTTAATTATACAAGTCATAAAAATAAATAAAAGTTATGATTATTATTCTACGAAGTAAACAGATTGTGCTTCAATTTAAAACCCATAAAAGTTTCCCCCAGTAAAAAAATTCTCACTTAAAGCTGCTGCTGGCAGTGCCACAATGTAGATTGATGAAATAACTTAAAATCATTTAGCAGTCTTCTACACTGACAGCCATTTGCTTGACAAACCACCATAAAAATCAAAGCCAAGCACTACTGAAATCTTTACCATTGTGCCTAAAACCACTTGCAGGAATGAAAGGAAAATCTCTTATGCTTTGTAGACCAAATACATGTGTTTGCATAATTAAAATGGTGACTCAAAACTTTCATATACCACACAGAACATCCCACTCACTGTACAGAAATAGCTAATTTATACATTCAGAATAAACCTTAAAAGGACAATAAATCAGTAAGGTGCAGAATATACTTATCAAAAGAAATGTATCAAGTAAATTAAAGAATTAAAGTAAAATCAAAATAACCTAGTTTTATGTTGAATTCAAAGTGAAAAAAAATGTAAAGAGGACTTCAGTAGTAGTCACTTACATACGCACAAAATTTTATTTAAAGAAAAGTGACCAGTGGCAAGTAAAGTAAAAATAAAGGTCATTTTTATACCTGTTAAAAAGCATGTGTACAAGAAATACTAAATAGAGAGACAGACTGAAGTGATTTCTAAAAACTATTACCATTTAACTCCGTGGCTACCAAAACAGTAGTTGAATAAACCTTTCATATATAAAATGTATTTTTTTCAAGTCAGAAAATGGAAGCCACCAATAAGATCAAATGAATAATGACAGTAATTATAGCTTAATATATCAGTAGAATTTTCTGTAGTATTTCAGGATTAGTAACATATTTTGTTTTTAATTTTGTGTGTGTGTGTGTGTGTAACATATTTTGTTTTTAATTTTGTGTGTGTGTGTGTGTTGCAATGTTTAGAAGTTCAGGGGTAAATCACGGGTAAATATTTACCCCTTCTTAATATTTCAGTAATGTGTAACCATTTCATCTCCAACTTTTGTCACACGCAAAATGTTTCTAGTACAGAAAATTATAGCTGTTAAATCCTATATGTTAAGTTGATTTTCATTCTTACTAATATTAGGAAACAATATCAAGAGTTCACTTAAAGCGCAGTTTTACTCTCAAAAGTAACTGTTTGAACCCCATAATGTTATTTTTCGAGTTTACTGTCCCTCAGTGACTTCAGATCAATTATGACTAATATACTAGTAAAAGAAAAAAAAGTTTTTGCTTATTGCTATCTTTGCAAATTGAACATAGGGTCTAAACGGCAAATTGTATTCTCTCTAATGCTAGTGATGATGCATGAGCAAATCAGGCTCTCAGGCCATGTCTAAAGTACAGAGACTATAGCCACATAGCTTCATCAGGTATAACTCTGTTGCATAGACACAGCCTATAGCAATGTTTTTCAGCAATCAAATACCAAGATCTGTTGAGTAAAAAAACATTATTTACCTTTACAGTAACTGGAGTTCTTTGAGATGCATTGTCAAGAGAGAGTGAGTGAGAGTGCACTTTTGATGCACATGTGCCACCTCGTGCCCTCGAGTCAGAGTCTCTGGGCCAGTAGCATCAGTTGGGGGCACGCACATGCCTTGACTGTCCTTGTGCTCCTATACTAAGGGCATAAAGAGCAGTGCAGACCCAACTGTCACTCAGTTCCTTTGCCACCACAGAATGCTAGTGTACTAGGACTCCATAGTAACAGGAAAAAAGGGTAGTTTGTGGAATTTATGAAATGTGTTGTGCATGTACAAAGAACCCTATGATGATATGGGAATCTATATGTATAATTTATTAATTCTGTGTGAAATTATGAACTATCTGTATGTACCTTTACCAAGATGCAAACTCCATTTTGAATGTGAAACTTGTTTGTCTTTTCTGTGGGGTCTCTGCCTCCAGTTTGGACTGAGTCCAACAGTGGTAGTGATCGAGGCCTAACAACAGAGTAATTAAATGTTGACAATTGTGCTTGCAAATTACAGCGAGATGGCTGCTGCCCAAGGCAAGCAGGGTTTTCAAGTCTAAAGTGGGGTGAGAGGGTTGCCTTGGTAATAAAGTCACTTGATAGGGGTCTCAGATCACCTGAGGAGGCTATGCAGGACATCACCTGACAAAGAGGGCACAAGGTATAAGCAGGCAGGGGCTGTTCTACTCAAGAGGCCATTTTTCTCCAGCTCAAGATAAGGGAGAAGCAACCCAGCATGTAGGAGCCTGGTGAGGCAGGAGATCCTGCCTACGTTCCTGAACGTATGATCCCTTAAGGACTCTCAAGGGTAAGAGTGAACTAGTGAAGGGCACTCCAGTTAGGATGGTTACTGCTTTCTAAATGATCTGTACTTGCATGAGCTTTAGGTGTAAAAGAGAAATGATGTTAGAATCTGTGCAAAGTATGGAGGTATATAAGCTTTACACTTACTATGTGCCTCTCGAGAGAGTTAAACTGTAACCTAGAAGGCTCATACCTTTGAGTGGAATTGTGGAAGATGTTATATTGAAGCTACAGGGCACCTAAAGGGTTAGCACTGACCATAGGGACTAGGCAGCTGCACAGCGAGTTCCAGTTCTGCTAGAAGGTGTGTTAGGCAGAAGGCCTGCACCCCAAGACTGCACCTAGGGACTCCAAAGACTTGGGCAGTGACTGGGCTTCAGGTCAAGTGTGAAGGCTTGAAACCCCCAGGGACCGGGTTTACACACACACACACACACACACACACACACACTATAGTAAGTGGCAAATAGGGGGCACTCAACTGAGGTCTGTGACAAACCCCAATTAGTATCAAGGTAAATAACCTCTCTTTTTTAAAGTGTTTGCCATTTATCTATTCCCCTTTTGGTGATTCCCAACCAGTGATCTAATATAAGGAGGTGGGTACTCAGGGTCTACTTAAAGATCGCAGCACTGCTCTGCCAAAAGAAGCATCAGACAGATGTTTCCACTATGGAAAAGTGCTTAGTAAAAGTATGCATTGAATCCCAAACAGTTTCCTTACAGATGACCAAAATGGGAATTCTTTACAAGGGAGCAACAGAGGTGGTCTGTGCCTGATAGAGTTGGCTCTAATAATAGCTGGGGATTCTGAACTACCTAACTCACAACAAAGTTTAATACATCTAACAAACCATTTAGCTAATCTCTGGGGTGAAACCAGTTGACCCTTCATTCTTTCAGTAAAATATTGCAAACGATTTTGGGGAAGCTCTGAAGGGTTTGGTACTTTGCAATAAAATAAAAAGTCAAAGCCTTACAACCACCTAGGGTACACAATTCAGATCTCCTTAATTAAAAGGAGACATTGACAGCACTTCTCTTGAAAAGCCAGACCTTTGGAGCTAGGATGCCTGTCTCAACTACGGAGTTGCCATAGACCGTGAAATTATATACTCAGTGTCTAGAGCTGTCTGTAAAGGCATTCTAGTGATCAATGGTCCCTTTTATATCTAAAGATTTAAATCCACTCTGCTTTCCTGAGATAATTAATAAATAAGATCAAAACATTTAATGCAATTCAAGAAATCATAACAGGCCAACAATTGAAATTCTGAATTGTGAGCTGGCAGAGGAGTAACATTACAACCGAGTAAGTCACGACATTTTGGTTCACTGTCACCTGGAGTTGTTCTTGGTTAATGCTGTGTTTTTTTCATTAGCTGCCAATAGTACCAACATGTCAGATACTGGATATATATAAAAATATCCTGATACAGTAGATGGCACCTGGCATCTTTTATTTGCCCTCAGAGATGGGGTGACTATCACAGAACTTTGCCAAATGTGCATGGCAGGAGCCAATAGAGCCTCATTAATGGGGAATGCCACATGCCCAGGAATCCAAGCCTGGAGTTGGTATGGAGTTTCCTGCTATGCATGTGAGCAGCTCTCGGAGCTCTTATAGTCACTCGGGTGAGACAGTGCAGCTGGGATTGCTGCCTCATCCAGGGATGAGGCCAATATAGTTACAGGTATCTGTAAATCTTCAGTCTGAGGGTGTTCATCCCCCAAAATTTTCTCCATTGACTGAGAATCATGTGTTGCCAGGTAAAGCACCGTAGATTTTTGGTTTGGAATAGGGGAAGAGGTATTCAGCATAGGGGTTAATCAGGAGAATGATGCCTATGGACCCCAGGATTCAAATATGACAAACGTTAGCAGATTGTAAGGACCCAGGGGGCACAGAGAAAGAGAGGGTATGTCCTTATCCTCATAATTCCTATGAGAACTAGATCAATGTGAATTTCTTGACACCTTCTGAGAGTCACAGATTTCATAATAGGAGTCCTTTGGGAATAAGTAAAGGGGCCTCCTCAGTGTGTGAAGATTCAGATGATGAGGTATGAGCATTCTATCTCAGGAAGGGGCTGCTGATGCTGGACAACCAGATTGTAAGAAATGTCCAGAGATAGCCAGTCCTGGGCAGGGACTCAGGACTGGCAAAACAGAATTGGCCATCCATACCGTGGACTGGATGTTCAGCCCTAACAAAAGTAGATTCCAGATCCTAACATCTAGTGTCATACACTTCCCCGTTACTGAGGCTAGTGCCGCGAATGTAGGTGAAGGAGTACAGTGTAGTGGAGCTGATAGAACATAAGAACATAATAACGGACATACTGCGTCAGACCAAAGGTCCATCTAGCCCAGGATCCTGTCTTCCAACAGTGGCCAATGCCAGGTGCCCCAGAGGGAATGAACAGAACAGGTTATCATCAAGTGATCCACCCCCTGTTGCCCATTTCCAGCTTCTGGCAAACTGATAGTGCTGATATGCCCCGTACTGATCCACTCTGAGCCAAGGACCGAGCTTCAGAAGTGCCAAGGAAGCTGGCACTGTAATAATCAGTGCCAAAGCACTCTGTGCCAAACTAGGCTCCACCAGGGCTCTAGCCTTTGTACTGGACGCAGCTAGTTTTTTGAGGTCTTAGTACTCCCACAGTACACAATCCCATGGAGTCTCTTTTCAATGTGGGTGATGAGGTGACTTCGACTTCCTTTTAACAGAAGTTCCCCTTGGGGATCTGCCCTTCGCTTCAGCAGAGAAGTGATGCTCCTTTTCTTCTGAGGACTTAACATTACCCATCTTATCAGACTCTAAAGCTTGAGCTTTCACAGATGAAATCCAGGAGCTAATGGAACCAGATCTCATACATGCTCTTCTTGAGTCAGGCAAAACTTCCCCAAGGAGGTCTGCCATGCCCAGAGAGGGCAGCCACATGCAACAGCCTAATAAACGCATTTTAAGGTGTACCTCCCTAACTTCTAAGGTCCATTTTTTGAAGAATTTGTACACTGAGCATTTACTGGAGCTATGGGATTCCCAAAAACAAAAAAGGCATCTAGGGCGCCCAACATTGATAGGAATTGTCATTTCGCAAGAGGGTCAGTATTTAAAACTAGGTGATTTAGGGTGAGACATCCTAATCTTTGGTACAAGAAAAGATCCTAATGCAGGGAAGAGAAAGAATAATAATGAAGGAAGGTAAAAACATCCTACACTATCAAAAAATAAATCTATTAAAAACAGGCAACTAGCAACTCTCTAAGGCAAATATATATAGTAGTAAGCTTAAAACTTAGGAAAGAAGTGATGTGACTAGACATGGACACTGGAAGCTTTGTCTTCCAGGCTCAGGAGATGAGAAAGAACTGAGCGGTAGTAGAGCTTCAACCTCCCTTTTTGTCCTCTGTGCAACAGCGCACGGACACTGAAGGCACATGTACAGCTTCAATGGACAATGCCAACCACACAATTCTGATTTTGAGTGCAGCGGGAATCTGCGCACAACAAGTGGAATATATACATGGACAAACTCTCAAAGAAGGTACCATTTTTATATTCCACCTTTCAGAGAGAATCTACATCTTAAACAATAAGCCACAACAGGCTGTTCATTCTTGAGTCACTGATGAACAATCACACAAAAATCAAACCATAAGTTAAATAAAATATGGGGGGAGGGAACAAAGAAAAATTTTGTGTAACATTCTTTCACTATGAAAGGATTTGTTGAAGGATAAAAATAAAGGAGAAGGTATTTATCTTCTCTCTTTTGAATACAATTATTTATAAATTTAAAAAAAATTGGTGGGGGAGAGCATGCTCTTTAGGCATCTTCTTCCTTAGTCCCCTTTTGGTCACCCTCTCAGTAGTGGGGCCCAACAGCCCATTTTCAAGCTTACTTTCTATTGCAAAATCTACATTTGAAGGGTTAACCTGGCACTACATCCTCCTCCAGCTCCTGTTCTCCCACTCACTGCTATCTCAGACTTGCCTCTTTAGTTCCTCTTTCATCCCCACCAACTAGCATGCAACTGTATAGCTCCTCCCCCAGGGCAGGAGGGCCAGCCAATTAAGCTCAGTCTACAGACTCCCATATCCCCATAATGAGGGAGTTGTGGGGTGAGAGACTTACCCTACAGTAGCTGTGGTTGTTCAAGAAGTGTTCACATGGATTCTACTCTTGGTGTACATATTCCCGAGCCTGCCTTTTCCACTACCGTACTGCACTGGAGATGTTCTGTCATGGCTTACCACAAAACTCACTTGACTCTCACGCCACTGACTCTCAACACTAATACCAATTCCCAATTTAAAAAACAAAAACAAAAATCACGTTGTTAAGCAGATTCATATTTAGCTTTTACAACAGAAAATAAGATTTAAAAGTGACTTATGAGCTACAAACACCTCTTCTTGAAAGGCAGGCAGTGGGCACTTTTAAGAATTTAATTTTACTCAAAAAACTGGTTTGGGAATCTGAAAGAAGCCCTCAGTTAGGGATTTTATTAAATGTTAGCTTTTAAATCTCAATTACATAAAACCGTGCATGAAAATTAGAAAGAAAAAACACAGTCTTTGTGTGAAGTAAATCTTTTCAAGGGCAAGCAGAACATCACAGCAACCTAGTGGCCAGTCATACATGATACTCTAGCTGAGGAAGTGGGAAACATACCCCAGCTGCTTTCTTTGAAATTTGGCCACCAGCACTACTCAATATCAGACAGAGTTGCTATTTTGGATTTCAAATATAGTTTCTTTTCATTTTCACTTCAGCCCACGCAAATTCTAATCAGCCCACTTTGGGGCAGAAAAGAAAATCAATTTTACTTTTGAAGGAACACAAAAAGTACTATGCTAGACAAGAGTATTGGATAGTGTGGCCTGGTATCTTGCTTGCAACAGTAACTCATCCCTTCAAAGACAGCAAAAGATACCACTCCCAAAATGTACTTCAACAATTGTGCATTGATGTACACCACCGGGGGTGGCCAACCTGTGGCTCCAGAGCCACATGCGGCTCTTAAGAAATTAATATGAAACTCCTTGTATAGGCACCGAATCCGGGACTGGAGCTATAGGCACCAACTTTCCAAGGTGCTGGGGGGGAGGGGAGGCGTTCCACTGTTCAACCACTGGCTCTGCCACAGGCCCTGCCCCCACTCCACCCCTTCCCATCCCTCCCCTAAGCCTGCAGTGCCCTTGCTCCTCACCCCTTCCCCCCAGAGCCTCCTGCATGCCACGCAACAGCTGATCAGGAGGTGCAGGGAGGGAGGGGGAGGTGCTGATCGGCAGGGCTGCCAGTGGGTGGGAGGCGATAGAAGCAGGATGGGAGAGCTGATGGGGGGCTGCTGACAAATTACTGTGGCTCTTTGGCAATGTACATTGGTAAATTCTGGCTCCTTCTCAGGCTCAGGTTGGCCACCACTGCTGAACATGGTGGCAAACTCCTCCCCATCCCCTGCTGCGGATTTTACACCTCTAACATGGGATGAGATTTCCCTTATTGTTTCGGTGTACATAGCTAAAAGTGATACTAAGGATCATAAAATCAAACAGTCCTTTTTTAAATCCAGCCACAATATTTGCCTTGACAACCTCTTGAGCCAGTGCATTTCACTGGTTAACTATATGTCATGTAAAATAGCATTTCCTATTATTGGTTCTAAATTTATTGCTCTAATTTAATCCAGTTCCTCTTCCACCATGACCACACACTGCATTTCTTCTTGTTTTATATATGACCTGGTAAACAAAACAAAAACCACAATGGCCTTTACAAACATTTAGTCAACTTTAGCCAAGATCTATTTGTCACATGTTCTCTCTTGGCTCCGTACAATGTCTGGGAGGAACTCCCTTCAGTGCGACAGCCCTTCTCAGAAGTCCATTCTCAGGAGTTAAGCTGCAGACCCCTCTGCCTCCTGGAACTGCATGTCCCTGAGACTTCAGCATGCCTGTCTCTTGCCATGGGCCCCCTCAGGGAGTCCACTTGCTCTGGACCACCAGCACCTCCACATCCAGAAGGAATAATGCAACCCTGATCTCTAGATTGGAGTGACTCTCAGCACAGCATAAAGCAGAATGATTTATTCAGCACCTGAACCCAGCACAGAAAACTCTCCAGGTCCTCAAGCCTAACAACCTTCAGCACAGTGCATCTAGGTCTCTCTCGCATCCAGGGGGGCTTCTGAACTGCTCCATTTAGTGTCTCCTCTTTGGACAACTTAATCATAGTTCCTGTAATTTCCTGTCCCACTATAGTACTAAACACTAATCACTTCTCTCTGTACCCTTTTCATCTCAGCTACATTTTTAAGACAAAGAAAAAAAATCTTACTTATCCTACAGGAACTGCAGTTGTTCAAGAAGTATCCACATTGTTTCTACTCTTGGTGTACATACTCCCCATGCATCTGAGATCAGACTATTTTGGCCAGCACAGTCCGTTGAGGCTGCAGCTTCACCCTAGAGATCCTCACCATATATGCCCTGGGCTGGCGGTGAGGAGATAAAGAGTAGAGCAGGCATAACAATCCTTCAGGTCTTTTACCAACACAGAATCCCAGAGGAGCAAGACTCCTTGGCAATGGGAAAAGAGATCAGGTCACAGAATCCATGGGGCAACACATATCAAAAAACCCAGTTATTCTAGGGTGATTGTTCACATGGATATCACTCTTGGTTACTATCAAACAATTGTCTGTTTGCTTCCCCAAAGATTGATGAGGCTTGGGGGAAAAGACTGAAAATGAATAAACAGGTTGATATGAAATTCCAAAAGAACTCTGGGCAGGAATGTGGGGTGAGTCCCGAGAATGAGCCAGTTATTCTAAAACACTGTATAAAGAGGAATATGACCTTCCATAAGGGCCTGAATGTCCCCAACCCTTTCGAGTTGATAAAATGGTTAATAAAAAGTCTTCATTGACAAGTGGCATAGGGGGCAGGTTGTTAAGGACTCAAAGTGGGGCTGCTTATCAACCCTGCTAATACTACATTGAGGTCTCAAGAAGGAGGGTGATCCTAAATTGGGGGAAAAACATGAATAAGGTCCTGAAAGAATCTTCACTATAGGATGAAAAACACAGTGTGGTCCTGAAAAGGAGGGTAATATGCAGATATTGCTGCAAGACAGACCCTTGTGGAACTGATAGAAGATTTAGATTGTTTTAGGACTACTAAATAGTCCAATATTATTGAAATTTGTGTTACAAAGGGAGACAGCTGGTACCAAGATACTTAAATAGAAAAATCTTGTACATTTAGCATAATAAGTCAGTCTGGTTGAGGTTATCCTGTTTTGGAGCAAAATGTGCTGATCTTCAGCAGAACATCATTTTCTGATGGATTTCAGCATACAGACTGTCAGATCTTACGAGCCTGGGTCCAGGTATAGGATCTGACTGTTCGAGACTATGGCAAAACAGGCAAAATGACTACATTAAGAGGTTCACCAAATGGCCCATGCTGGAGCTATCAATCCAGCATCTTGCCTCAGTTTCTTCAAAACCTTCAGTATCGGGGGATCAATGGAAGGCATACCTTATTCCTAGTGTCTAGGGGATGTGAAAGACATGCAACAGGAAACCCAGAGTGGAGCACCCTCTGGAAAAGAACACTTGGCATTTCTTTTTCTAGTCTGTGGCAAATGGGAATACCTGTCAATAGACCTATTTCCCTTTGTTTGACCCTTTGACCTCACTCCTGTCCCTGTTATCTCATTAGTTGTCCCCTGGAATTATTTGGTTTCCAGGCCCTGTGGATCCTCCCCTTAGGCTGGAGGGGAGGGTCCTTTAGCAGTCCACCCCACCCCACCCCACCCACTTCCTGGTTCCCAGTAGGAATAGATCTATTTGCGAAAGATGTTCTGCAACATTGGGACCTAGAGCAACTCAGCTGGTAGAGGTAAGGGACTCCTTCACACACTCAAAGTGGGTTTTTCTGCCAGTTTAATGAGAAGACTTCCTGTGGACCAGTAATCAACAGACCCATGCAGTCTGCTGGTTAACAGCATGGAGCACTGGTGAAGTCTGGCAAACTGTATCATATGAGGCCATATGTCCCAGAATTCTGAGGCAGGCTCTTAGTGATGTCTTTGGGTGATCCTGAAGTTAGCTGATGAGGTCCACTATAGTTTAGAATCTTTCTTGTGGAACATGAACATTCACTGACCTGAAATTTAAGATGATCCCTATGAACTCTATGCTAACAGTAAGAATAAGTGTGGATTTCTCTCTGTTGACTTTAAGGTCCAATGTGATAAAGAGTTTCAAGGTTATCATCTTCGCTGGATCCCATGAAGAGGATATGGGAGACTCAACTGAGCTACTACTGAGAAGAGTCCATTCCCAAGGAAAGGGAGTTAGCCAATTTAGCTGGTATGGCATGCACTGTTTTAATAGCAGTATGGAGGCACCAGAAAAATCCAACTGAGGCCATTAGCTGTCCTTAGGCTGCAGTGCTTGAGACAAGTCTAACATGTCAACTCTTCTGCCTTGGTTGCAAGGGTCCCAGAGCAAAAGACCTACATCTTGGCTCATCTCTGGAGTGATACTCCTTCCTATCCTTTCTTGAAGGGATTGACAAATAGATTGACGTCAACCACTGGGATCTCCTTAGACCTCTTAGCCCTGGAATCACAGCTCACTAGGGCACTAGCCTAGAGAGAATAGAGGGAGGACTAAGAAAGCCTGTTTCTTCTTCATATCCAAGGAGGTTTTCATGCAGCACACCAGAGGAAATAATTTTAACCTGTTCTTCCTAGCCTTCTGAGTCCACTTACAAAAACAGTGACAGATGGCACAACTGTCAGGGATATGCCTTTCACCTAAACCAAAAAGGCACTTAGAGGGCCCATCACCGAGGGATAGAGAGGGACACAAAGTCTACTAACAATTAAAAGTTAGTAAAAACAATCTTTTAAAAATTCTTTTTTTAAAAAAAGCCAACCTACATTTTACTACCTACCTACCTAACTACACTAACTACACCAGAGTCACAAAGAAGCAAGCAGACACTGCCAGGTTCTGTTTCACTGCCACAGGAAGTAAGGAGGATGGTTATGTCCCCTCCATCCTATATGCCCTCGAGTAGGAAGGCATAAGGTCATCTAAGTACAGACTTACCCCAGACACTGCTGGCTAAAAGAATCTGATTTCACATCTATGGATGGAAATCATATGGGCAATCATTTGAATAGGAAACCCAAATTAGACTAAGATTATAAAATTATACCTCAGATAAGGTATACCATTGTAATTTAGTCACATATGCCAGTCTTAACAATTCATTCAAGTATCTCTTCTTTAAAAACAAAACCTCTTGCTGTGTGCTAGGCAGACATCTACTTTGAGCTGTCCACTATAGTTTCTAAGTCAACATGTGATACTAAATTTAGAGGCTCCTGTATTTCTATTTGCAAACAGTTATATTTTCACAGGGTAAAGAACAAATTAAATCACAAGAATCTCCTGAATATGTGATATCAGCACAAATTTAAATAAGTGTAACAGACTTATCTGGGTCCAGAACATTATTTGATACCAACAATTTACAGAAAGTTTTAGATGAGGCATCCCCCTATCCAGCTGAAATTTATACAGTCTCTAGAAGCACTTCTCATTGTGTGCCAAAAGGACATCTTAAATTCGAATATCAACAGTTTTTGAATGGTCACAATAGTTTTACTTTTTTATATTTCAGATTAATTTAACTTGTATGGAAGGTATGGATAGGGCACTGGAGTAATGTGTCATTTGAGAAAACAGGTCTCCCAATGTGATTTGACCACTGATGCAGTACTAACAGATACAACAAAAAAGCACACTTATTTTGTTCTCAGCCAACCTCTTCCACTTCCCTTCAGGAAATAAACAATGAACTAAATAATTCTGAAATAGGATCAAGGTACAAAGTTATTCAAATACAGTGTGAAATGTTGGCTAGAAAACATTTAGCATCAGAATGATAAATAACTATAGTAAATTTGGGTTCAAGCTGAGCCAAAGGTTCAGTTAAATATTCTAAAGTACAGTTATCCAATAATGTAAATCAGTTATATAAATCTTAAATTTTACTTCATTATTGAAACAAGTTTAAAAATAGCTGGAAAACTGGAACTACACTGTAGTTTTATAGACAGCAAGGTAACTACAATCAAAGGATGAAATCCCAGTCCCATGGGCTTCAGTGGAAATATTGCCACTGACTTTAAGCAGGCCAGAAATTCATCCCAAATAAACATTCTTCCTAGACTCGCCATTCCATTCCATTCCAGACACTTCAATTACAAATATTGGACAAAGTGCATCTGGAAATTAAAATAAATTAAGGATTTTTTTTATACACAAAAAACAAAACCCCAATGTTCTTTAGAGACCCATTAAATTGGAAAGGATGGCAGGTCTAATCATTAAAGTTTCTTGTCAATCAGCATCTTACATAAGGCAATGCCACATCCAGGTGCAACTCAGACATGCTCCAGAAGAAGCTGTTACATATTTTATATTGATTGACTTTGAAATGAATCTTCAAGATGCTCTGTGCACATGGATCCCACTTATGGTGTGTTGGTGCCCCTGCCCAGGAACTTGGAAGTTTCTCTCTACTAGTTACCTTTAAGGGTCATGCATGTGTGTCTCATGTTCTCATAAGCTCTCGGGTGGAGGACTAAGGGGCAGAGTTCCTTGGCTACCCAGAGCATTAGTGACAAGGCTCCAAGTCGTGGGAATGGAAGGTGGGTCATGGGATCCACATGCACAAACCATCTCAAAGAATCAGTTATTGTAAGCTAAGCAACCATTTTTTCTTTTTCAACTTCATGTGCATGTGGATCCCACTCATGGTGGCTACCAAGCATTGTAATTCCTTCAAGGTGGAAGAGGGGAATTTATCAGAACAAAGATTGTAGGACTGCTCTTCCAACTTGAGCATCTACTGATGATGAAGCCTCTAATGAGTAGTTCCTAATGAACACATTAACTGAAGTCCATGCAGCAGTTCTACATATTTCTATCAGAGAGATCTTGCTGAAATATGCTGTTGAATAGGCCAGTGCCCTGGTAGAATGAGCTAAAATGTTTGATGGAGAGTTTATCTTACTACTCTCATAGGCTGTACTTATATAGCTCATAATCCACGTAGCCTTTGGGATGACACAGATGTAACTTAGCTCTGCCACTAAATGTACAAACAATCTAAAAGTTTTTCTAAAAGGTCTCATTCTGTTCAAATAATATAAAAGAGTTCTTTTAACATCTGAGGTAAGAAGTTTTGATTATGCTAGAAAACTATGGGATCTAGGGAAGAAAACTGGTAGGTGCAAATACTGGTTAATATAAAAATCCTAAACTCGTCTTCGATGGAACTTAGGTTGTGACTCCATCAGCATGAAAACCAGTGCATGGAGGGTTAGACGGGAGAGCTTGGATTTTACTATCTCTATGGGTAAAAGTAACAGCTGCTAAAAACACAGCCTTCATTCATAAATGGTGAATAGTGCAGTTCAAAGGGTGGTTCCATCATACCCCAAAGCACTAAATTCAAGTCTCATGAAAGAGAATTTTGCTAAGTGGAGGAAACATGAAATTTTTTTTTTTTTTTAAAAATCCAATGACCATTTGCTAGCAGGTTTCTCAGTTTTTTCCCTAATGGTGGGTAATAAGCCAAAATTGCTGCCAAATGAATTTTAATAGAGCTTAAAGACAACCCAAGCGTTTTAAAAATAAAAGGTAATCTAAATTAAGTGGAACAGACAAGGAGGTAGGAACACGTCCTTTTGTTTTCACCCAAATTAAAAATCCCTTCCATTTTGTCATGCATGTTTTCCTAATGGAGGATTTTCTACTCTAACAATACAGAATGTACTTCTAGCAAGCATTCCTTATCCACTGGTATTAGCCAAAAATCTTCCATGCTGTCAAATTCAGAAACATGGGGTCTGGATGAAGCATTAGACCCAAGTTTCAAGAACTGATGTCCTTTTGAGGAGGAAGGATTATTAGTTGATTCCTTGAAAGCTTGAGAAGATCTAAAAACCAAAACTGACAAGGCCATGCTGGAGCTATGTGGATGACCTGAGCTCTGCCTTGCCTCACTTTCTTTAATACTCTTGGGTTTAGAGGAAACAGGAAAAAAGCATACATCTGACACATGCCCAAGGAATCAAAAAGGCATATTCCAGAAAATCTAGACTCATCTCTGCTCAAGAGCAGAAAATGGAATACTTTCTGTTGATTTTGATTGTGAACAGGTCTATATGTAGAAATCCCCACTCTTGGAACATCTAATGAAGAATCGCATCTATCAGTGACCGTTCATGGGATGAAAAATTCTTTCTGCTTAACTGATCCACTGGAACACTGATCTCTCCTGATAAGTGCAACACTATGATGCTGGCATGATTCAGAATGCCCCACTCCCATATTATGGCTTCTTGACAAAGAGGGCCTGATCTTGTTCTCCCTTGTCTGTTTATATAATACATCGCTGTGGAACTGTCCTTCAACACCTGAACATACAGTCCTTTTATTATTGGAAGAAAGATTTGCAGGCTTAGTGAACTGCTCTTAGCTCCAAGATATTTTTGTGATCCAATGAATCCTTTGTTGATCATACATTCAGACTTGATTTTGTGAGCTCTCTTAAGACCTCTGTGGCTCAAAAAGATCCTCCTCATCTTCAGAGCACTCGAAGCATGACTGAAGACCCCTCTTCCTTCAGTTTCTGTATTGGAAGCTGATCTCAGACCTTCCACAAGAAACAGCTTGAGTCTTGATTCTCTAGCCTTCTCTGTGCATTCCTTAAAAGCCTAACAAATTGCATACTTCAGTTATATGACTAAGTTACATAACTCAGATGTTATTTCATACAGCTAACAAACAGAACTGTAGGAGAGAACTAATATTGTTTTAAATTCCTAGCTACCAGAGAACTGGGTAAAAGGATACATTCTCACAGATACAGCTAAATATTTGATCAATGGGGACATAAAAAAATAATTTATCTTCCTGAAGACGTAGGATATTACAGAAATGCCTATGAAGAGAAATTGTAATCAGTTAGATCTTTTGGATAAACTTCTTTCACAGATACCATTCTAAAAGAAAACCCCATCAGACAATTCTAGGATTTATTCTCTGCCTTGGCTTTAATCCGAAACATCTGAAGTGATAAACCATAAATCAGAAAGACAACATATTGTCAACTTGTGGGCATGTGTGTCCAAATAAATGGTGAAGTTTACATGAAATAGCTTGTCCTGAGAGATGGGTTATGACACTGTGACAACAGTACATTGCTGGAAAAACAAGCACCTAGACCAGTACTTGATGTTCAATGGATTTGTTTCACTTTTCTTCTTCACCATAACAAGTTCTGGTCTACACTAGAAAATTAGGCCTGTTTAACTATGTTGGTCAGGGATGTGAAAAATCCACACTGCTGAGCAGCATTGTTAAGCTGACATAAAACGCTGGGAAGGTAGATTAACTATCCCACCAGGAGAACCCCTGCACTGACAGGATTTAAAGTGTAGACATGCTACAAGCAACTTCCTATTTCTTAGTGGTTTTCACTTTTTTTATACCTTAAGGAGTTATGAACTCAAGGTTTCTGTTAACACACAAACACGAGCACAGAGTCTCAAGAATATCTCAGCGCTTTTCTTCTTTTTTAAACTGACAAGGGGCTCCCAAGAGATCTCAGTTTTGTCTCACTCCCCAACTTCAAGTTCAAGCCAGGGTTCTAAATCCTCATTATAGTTCACTTTGTCCCATTTGTTTACATTTAATTTAATGTTAGAGATTATCAGTGCTCTTTGAGAGTCTAGTATGAATTTTATTTGCAATACAAATTTTAGTGCATGTATAAATATAATGCTATCCGACAAATTAAATGGAAAACAGACCATTAGGATAAAGAAATCATTAACATACTAAAAGATGCTTCCAAAAGCAAAATGTTTTCTCATACATTAAGGGGACAAGACATTTTGAAAGGTATGTGTAAGTATTTTGTATTCCTTAATTGGTTGTGTATATGTAAGGTTTTTAAATTCAATTTACAGACTAATACTTACACAGGTTCAGAGTGCTTTGAAACGAATAAAAATAATTTCATACGCATTCACAAAAATTAGGAGGAAGTATTATGTATCCGGAGGCATAGACTAAGGGAACTTAAATGCACATTTATGGTATACGTGTTTAAGTCTGAGCTGAAGAATGAGTTAATATTCAACACGTTAATAAAGACTTAAAACCTGAACTCATTAAGCCCAAAAGCACTATAAACAAAAGATCATTGGTTAAACGGGGAGATCTTGACCCTGGGCCTAGCTTCGTGAGTCATGTCACAAATTTCCAGACAAAGACCTTGAGACGCAAAGAAGATATGGCTGGTGTGGGGCAGGGAGGAGACTTTGTTATGTGAGGTTTTCATTTGCCTAAGCAAGGGTCAGGCCTAACCAGCAAGGCTTATCACAGTGTTTTACTCTAAGTATCTGTCTGGTATAACTTGTTAATTACTTTCTCTTTATTTTCCCTAGTAAATGTGGGTTTTATTTAAGACAATAATTAATCATTAAGTCCAATTGAGGCTAAGCATTCAAGTACTACTCAGAAAAGGACTCCAAATTATTACTTCAAAAGGGAAGGTATCTCAACATGGATATATTAAGATAGTCAGACTTTTGGCCTTGCTCAACCACAGAAACCTGACCCAAATCCCATTGACATTGCTCATAATAGATGTGGTTCTGTTGTACTGGGTCACAGGGATAATTTGGACACCTGCATATGGCATGGGCATCCCCTCTGTGTCGTAAAGATAAACTCCTGCACGCAGTCAAACAGCAAGAAACAAACGAGTTTGGAAAGGATATAAACAGAGCCTAAGTCACCTATAAGTACTAGAGATTAGGAGAAATCTTTCTCTGGAGACAGTTCTCTGATAACCACCAATTGCAGAGTTTCTTGCAAATTACTCTGGAGCATCTGGTCCTGGCCACTGCTCATGACAAGATTCTGGGACATATGAATCACCAGTACAATCTAATAATGCAAATCCTCCCATCTCTAGCTAACAATCCATCTTCTTGGGTAGTGCATTGAAGTGGGTTTTGAGGATTATACTCCATGTCACTCAGTGGTAGCTGTGGGTAAATGCTGACATTTAATGGAACAGAGGATATATTGCAAGTACTGTATGTTAAAGGGATAAAAAGAATTGAGCCAGTTCCTACAGTATTTGTATTTTAAAGTTATTTGCACAATGAGCTGTATTAAGGAAGTATTTCTTTAAAGAACTGCAATGACTGGATTAAAAACCCAGCTTCCTCTATGTCATTTTTAATTTTCAAATTCACTCCTCACTGAGAAAAAACCATTACAAAATTACTGTAATATTAGGCATAATATTGTTTCATTTGATGAAAACAGGAATGACATTTTCTATCCTTATTTCTTTTATAGAGTAATCTTGTTTAGGTTATACATTTTAAATGATTATTTTCCCTACTAATTGGACAGTTAAGTTTTCCTACTATGGAAAAATATGATTTTTGTTTATCCTGTTATCTGGATGTCAAAATTCTCAAGAAAATCTATCTGTTTCAATACCATAAGTTTAGACCTAAAGAAAGACATGACACAATATAATAACTATATATAATTTTAGCACTATCTTACTGAATAAACCGCATTAATATAACACTGCCTCTCAATTATAGCACTTGCACTATTTTTGCTGCTCCACATAGTGACAGGACTGCAGAGATCATTTTCTGATTTTAATTAGAGTCAATATTCCTGAAGTTTACCAATGATGAGGTTCTTTCCCTTCCCCTTTTAACATTAAAATTTGTGTGAGACTGCAAAGTGGTATTCAGAATGTGTGTTCTTAGTAACTGGTACTGAAACCTGCAATTCAGAGAAATGAGTACATTTAAAATTCTGTGTAACTCACTGGGTTCATTCCTCTTTGATTTCTAGTAAATCATGTAATTACTACAAACAGACCTTTCACTGAAATGATGCAGATGACTGCTTGAAGTGTTTTGCATATACTGTACATTCAGCTACTACAAAAGTGAGTTTAAAAACAATATACTGTTACTAGGAATTAATAACTCTTGGTATACCTATTTTGGATTAGTAATAACTAAAAAAAAAAAAAAAAAAACAACAAACAGCATGCTTAGCTTGTTTTTAAAAATCAGATTATGAGCTGCAATCACAGAGGAAGAAGTTATGTAGTACGAAAAGAAAAGTCAAAATCTCTCCTAGCAAAATCATAAAATCTTTATTCAGTCACAAATCCCAAAGAAGCGTTGATTGAATTAAGTCTGCATAATTTGGTCCTGCAACATTTAGTCTTCTAAAAAGTGATAATGACAAGATGTTGAAGGGATAAGTTAAAACCATTTTGTTTCTTTTTACATTAAAAAAAAAAAAGTTAATTCCATCACTGATATTTGCAACTTAAAATGCTACAGTGCAAACATTCACACTGAGTGCACTCCAATTTACCCAAAAAACAAGTAGGCTAGAAGGAATAGGTGTGTTGAAAGTGATGCCCCCTCCTATACTGACCCCCTGCCTTAGAGAGAATATCACTGGGTTCCTGTTTACCCCGTTTATTTATTATTATTATAATTTGACATTGATATTGTGGTAGCATCTAGAGGCCTCAAGCAGGTCCAGGCCCAATGTGCTAGGCACCGTACAAAGACATACCAAATGACAGCCTCCGTACCAAAAACCTGACTATCTAAAGAAGACAAGGCATAAGAGATAGATGAAACAAACAAGTGGTCCTGAGAAGGACAGAGGCAGCAGTAATAAGAAGATGCTTTAGCACAGACTATTTGGCTAAGAAATAGGCAATCAGTAAACGCAATTCATCACTTGACTATTCATATCAGATAGCTGTTTTTTGAATACATTATGGCAGAGGTGAGCTTTGAGGAGCGGCTTGAGAAATACTGTAAAAAATTAGCTTACATCATCAACGTATAATTGATGATGTAAGAAAGCACACAGACATTTGTGTGTGACACAGGATAGATAAAGGCAGAGTTTCAGGAAAGAGATCAGCTTTGGTTGTGTTAAGTTTCAGTGGACAGCAAGACATTCAAAAGAAGATGCCAGATATGCATGATATCTCATTCTAGACCTAAATGTACTTTCATCCCACAAAAACCTTCTGGTACTTCAAAATGTATGTAAACTACTGACAGCAGAAATGAGAAATCCTGAAACTGAAGTTACAGAAAACAACATTCTGTACATGTTAATTATGCAAATGATCTCCTGGAGAGCAAGGGACTACACACTGATCTGTATTTATGGAGGTAGTTATTAAAATATACACAATGGGTCAGAGCCTCAGTGAGTATAGCTCCACTGAAGACAAAACAACTAATATAAAACTGTTCAAAAGTGCAACCTTTTCACACCATATGCTTTTTTTGTGTGCGTGAACATGCACATGAGGAGAGAAACATGTGGACAATCACTTGAAGAATCTACACTGGTTTATACCTAATCCAATGCCACTGACTTTCCTGGTTGAGTTAGATAATACAACGAAAATGTAGTTTTCTAATTATTTACCAAAAAGGAAACAGAGCACAATAATTATGGTCCACTTACTAGTAACACAGAAGGTCACACTAGGCAATCACAATGATCCCCCTACCGGCTTTATAATCTAATTAAAGTATATTCCAATTCTGTGGTACAGACTATACTCCTAGGCATCCTGGTAGAGCAAGCGGAACTCTGAGAGGCTACGTGTGCTACACAATCCAACCTGTCATGGAGGGGCCAGTAGGAAAGGTACCCACTTATTACACACAAGCTGATCAACTCCTAAAAACTTAGGTACAGAAATATGCTCTTGCAGCTGCTTAGGACCTGGAGAAAGAGTCCCCATAATAAGAGAAACATTTTCAGTATCTATTCAGAAGATACAATATATTGTAACACTTTTATTGTTGACAAAACAAGTGGCTTTCTTAGACACCTCCCAAACAAGCTGAAGATGAGGATATGGGATGGAGACAACAATGACCACATTTATCTATAGCTACAGAATTAACAATTGCTCTAATAGTGGTACATTCATTGATAACTATACAGCCTGCTGCCTGTGCAGTATTGATGACTTGACATAGTAGGGTAAAAATAAATTACATTAAGCATGCTTTGCTCATTTCATCAAAGAGATCCAATGGGGACAGTTTCCGTAAGTAAGATCTCCTGGGACAGAGAAGAGTCAAGGTTCAGTCCTGAGTTTCCAACTTCTAAGGGAGACTAAAAAATGCTGTGGATTATAGTGCAAAACTACGATGCCCTGCAGGCAAACATCCAATTATCTAAGTTCATGAAAAAAATAAGTATCAGGATGAAAACAAATTAGAAAAAGATTAACCCAGGTAAGGCAACAGTGGTGAAAAGAGAAACTCTGCAAATCAGCCACAGAAGGTATCTGCTCCTGGTAGTCAAGTTTGATACAAGCTTTGGAGTCATACTAGATGCAGTGCTGCTCCAACACATCTATGTAGCAGCAAGAGTAATAATAATAATAATAATAAAAAAAATGCCCACCATGCATATTTTTCTTTCTAATCATCAGAAGTGGGAGTTGTGCCCTTTTCTTTCACACATAGTCCAGCCTATGATGATACTAGTTAATTACATCATAGAAATAGGGTCATAAGTATCTAGATATATCCAAGCAATCATGCCCTGCAGGGCTAACTGCTATAATGCCCTCTTTGGAGAAGAACTCTGACTCCTGGAAGCAAAGGTTGAGTTCAGCACATATCAGCTCACCTATTCTGAAAAAAAAAATTAACAACTTGCACATTTTATCAGTGATTTAATATGACACTGGTTCCTTTTACAATTATGGATTAATTTCCAGATATTGGTTCTAATCTTTACAGTGTGATACAGCATGGCCAGAGGGCAGCATAAGAGTGTTAGCAGGGGGCCTTATTCCCTGCCAAGGGAGGAAGGTTTGCTTTAGATTAACTCACCTGACTCCAGTCATGGGATATTAAACCCTGCTTCAGTCAGACAGGGGTGGTAGTTGAAGGAGAAAGGTTGGATTGGAGCAGAGTGCAGATTGCAGAAGAGAAGAGTTTGTCCAGAGAGAAATAGAAGGTTTGGAGGAGTGCTGCGGTGGATTGGGAAGCCCAACAGAAACCCTAGGTAAGGGGCACCAGGCTTGTATAGAAGAGAGGCGAGAAGCCCTTCACAAGCTGACGGGTATGAGAGGGAAGTAACCCAGGGGAAGAAACCGCTAGTCAAGTGGTTCACCACAACCCCAGGGCCCCTGGGTTGGGACCTGGAGTAGAGGGCGGGCCCAGGTCCCTCCCTCTCCACTCCCCTCCTCCAAGGACACTAGGGGAGTGATTAAGAACTGGTTCAGAGGCAAGCAATATCGCCCTGAACCTACCCCAGAGAAGAGAAAGCGCGAGACCCAGAGAACAGTACCGGCAATTTGCCACACGTGGTGTCAGGGGTGGGATCTGCGCGCTGGGGACATAGTCCAGGGGAGACATAACCCTCCCACCCTTAAGATGGACGACGTGGTCAAGGCCCTTATACATGCCACCGCGGCCCAGCAGGAGGCTACCAGGGTCCAGGCAACCGCCCAACAAGAGGCGACTAGATTGCAGCAAGAGACTAATCAGCTGCTGCTGAGTCAGGCTGCTCAGGACCGAGCCCTGCTGAGAGACCTAATAAGCAGATGAAGACCCTTATGGAACAGAATCACCACGGGGAAGGGACCCGGACCATACGGGCTAGCCATTACTTACAAAAAATGACCAGGGAGGATGATGTGGAAGCATACCTCCTGGCTTTTGAGAGAACAGCCCTGCGGGAGGCCTGGCCCGAGAACAATGGTCTGGTATCCTTGCCCCATTCCTATGTGGGGAAGCCAGAAGGTCTATTACGATATGTCTGCAGAAGCTGCAGCAAACTATTCCCAGCTAAAGGCAGAGATCCTGGCCAGGTTCGGAGTGACAACGGCACTACGAGCCCAGAGGTTCCATGAATGGCGATATATGGAGGACAAGACACCCCGAACGCAGTTGTTTGACTTGATCCACCTGACCCGGAAATGGCTGCGCCCTGAAGCCCATAGCTCTGAGGAGATGATGGAGGTACTAATATTGGACCGGTATATGCGGGGTTACCACCAGGACTCAGGACTTGGGTGGGTCAGAATGACCCCTCTACCTATGATGAGTTGGTCTCCCTCGTGGAAAGACAACTGGCAGCCCGCGAACTGTTCCAGACTCCAAGCGGGGAGACACGGCAACCCAGGAAGACAACCCCAAACCAAGGCCCCGGACTGTCGAGAACTCTAGAAAAACTATAACCGGGAGGAACGACAGTGAGGAATGGCTCGAGGCCAGAAAGGGACCTGGGGGTTTGGGAAGAGTGGGGGGGGCCGGCCAACTAGCCCCAGGCAGGGGTGATAACGGAATGAGGGGACGGTGTTATGAATGTGGGGAATTGGGGCATATAGCAGCCAATGTCCCAACAAGGAGGTGCCTATGCAGTGTAATCTGGGGAGTTATGGGAGCAATGTGGCCTGATCAACCTGGTAGGGGTTACATTGACCTCACATGGATTTACCAGACCAGTAAAAATGAATGGTATAAAAACCATAGCATTAATAGATTCGGGGAGTGCTGTCACGTTGGTCTCGGGAAAGTTGGTGGGAACAGACCAACTAACTCGGGCCAAAAGCACAGGGGTAACATGCGTACATGGCACCGTGAATTTTTACCCTACAATTCCAGTACGGATTGAAATCCAGGGGAATACCACCAGAGTTTCTGCAGGAGTAGTCCCCAAGCTCCCTTATCCTGTTTTGATTGGGAGAGACTTCCCTGGGTTTGAGAACTTACTGACCCCGATAGAGGCAGGAGAGGGTAGCAACCCCCAGGTTGAGACAGAGGCAACTAAAGATAGCCTCGCCCCAATGTTTGCTGAATTTGCTCCAGAATTGTTCTCATCCCTGAAAACCCCGCAGGGCTAGGCGAGAACGAAGGGCGGCTAAAAAGTTAGGGACCAGGATTCTGGCAGCTAATCAAAAGACTTCCCTTGTGGGTAGGCGAACCCGCCCAGGAGACAAGGAGAAGGTTCGGGTCACGGAGGACTCAGAGGAGGTTCCTGGCCCAAGTGGGAGCACCCCAGGGGAAGAGTTGAAATAGGCCCCCTGGAATTAGGTCAGTTCAGCACTGCACGTGAGACCTTTGGGCAGGACCAGGCCGAAGATCCATTATATGCAAACGTGAGGGAGGAGGTAGTGGAAGTAAATGGAGTGCCTGTAGAAGGAAAAGTCAAAGGGCCAAGGCCATATTACGTGCTCAAACGTGATCTGTTGTACAGAATAGAGCAAATACGAGGGGAAGAAGTAGAGCAACTCCTAGTCCCACGGAAACACATAAGGGCCGTACTAGAGTTAGCTCACAGTCATTTATTTGGGGGACATCTAGGGGTAGACAAGACGCTGGATAGAATACTAAGAAGGTTTTATTGGCCAGGAATACGAGCAGAAGTCCAGCGTTATTGTGCCTCCTGCCCTGAATGCCAGCTGCATAGCCCCCGACCTCACTTGCGGGCCCCACTAGTACCTTTACCTATTATTGATGTCCCGTTCGAGAGGATAGCTATGGACATAGTGGGCCCACTAGAAAAGTCGGCACGGGGCCACCGAAACGTACTAGTCATCCTTGACTATGCCACACGATATCCAGAGGCCATCCCTTTAAGAAACCCCACGTCTAAGGCAATAGCTAAAGAACTACTACAGGTTTTCGCCAGAGTGGGCATCCCTAAGGAGATCCTGACAGACCAGGGAACCCCGTTTACGTCAAAACTAATGAAAGACTTATGTGCCCTGCTCCGTATACAAGCCATTCGGACCTCCGTCTACCATCCACAAACAGACGGACTAGTCGAAAGATTCAATCGAACCCTCAAAAGTATGATCCGGAAGGTGGTAGCACAGGATGGAAAGGACTGGGACACTCTTTGCCGTATCTAATGTTCGCTATACGGGAAGTTCCCCAGGCGTCCACGGGTTTTTCTCCCTTTGAACTCTTATATGGACGCCACCCACGCGGGATATTGGATATCGCCAAGGAGGATTGGGAGGAACAACCCAACCCAGGAAAGAATATTATTGAGCATGTGACACAGATGCGAGAGCGGATAACTCGAGTAACCCCGATAGTACGGGAGCATTTAGAAAAAGCACACAAGAGGCACAGCGGACATACTACAACCGTCGGGCGAAAATGCGAAGATTTCAGCCGGGGGAACGGGTGATGGTGTTAGTGCCGACCACAGAAAGCAAACTCCTAGCCAGTTGGCACGGACCATATGAGATAGTGGAAGCCATTGGAGAAGTGAATTATAAGGTTAGACAACCAGACCGCCGGAAGCCAGAGCAAATATACCACATCAACTTACTGAAGCCCTGGCATGACAGAGAGACGTGTCTGGTCACTCGAGGAGCTCTACCTCAGGCAGACGGCCCGCAGGAGCAGGTAAAGATATCTCCTGACTTAACCCCAGAACAACGGATGGAAGTCATTGAAATGATCCACCGGAACCAGGACGTATTTTGTACCCAACCAGGTCGAACGGCACTAGTCCAACATCATATTGTCACCAGCCCCGGAGTAAGGGTGACGATAAGACCATATCGAATACCGGAAGCTAAAAGGGAAGAAATTAGGATGGAAGTGCGAAAGATGCTGGAACTCGGGTCATTGAAGAATCCCACAGCCAGTGGTCCAGTCCGATCGTACTAGTCCCCAAGCCTGATGGCACCCTGAGGTTTTGTAACGACTTCCGGAAATTAAATGAAGTATCCCACTTCGATGCCTACCCGATACCACGCATTGACGAGCTGGTTGATCAGTTAGGCAAGGCCAAATACCTAACCACCCTAGATCTGACCAAAGGATATTGGCAAATACCCCTGGCCAAGGATGCCAGGGAAAAGACTGCTTTTTCTACACCCGATGGCCTGTTCCAGTACACTGTCCTCCCTTTCGGACTCCATGGGGCCCCTGCCACATTCCAAAGACTGATGGATAAGTTATTACGACCCCATGCCAACTATGCCGCCGCCTATCTAGACGACATAGTTATACATAGCCCTGATTGGGAGACACACCTGGACAAAGTGGAAGCAGTGCTGGACGCTTTGCGAAAGGCTGGTCTCACCGCTAATCCTCTGAAATGCGTGATAGGACTAGCTGAGGCCAAATACCTCGGGCATGTCGTAGGGAGGGGGGTGGTGAAGCCCCATGGAACAAGGTGGAGGCAATACAAGATTGGCCTCGACCAATCCGCAAGAAGCAGGTCAGAGCATTTTTGGGTATAGTTGGATACTATCGGAGATTCATCCCTCATTTTGCCACAAGAGCGGGGCCATTGACGGATCTGATAAAAGCTCGGGGCCCCGAGATAGTGAAGTGGACAGATGCGGCGGAAGCAGCATTTGCAGATTTGCGGACAGCCCTATGCTGCCATCCGGTACTCATGGCCCCAGACTTCGAGAAGGAATTCATCCTGCAGACGGACGCCTCGGAGGTGGGACTCGGTGCCGTCCTTTCCCAGATGGTAGGGGAGGAGGAGCACCCCATCTTGTACCTCAGCCGGAAGCTCCTCCCCAGGGAACAAAAATACGCTGTTGTTGAAAAGGAATGTCTGGCGATAAATGGGCTATGGAGACTCTCCGCTACTATCTCCTGGGGCGGCGGTTTACCCTTGTGACTGATCACGCCCCGCTCCAGTGGATGCATAGGAACAAGGAAAGAAACGCCAGAGTGACGAGGTGGTTCCTCTCTTTGCAACCTTTCCATTTTCGGGTCCAGCATAGGGCTGGAAGCCAACACGGCAACGCTGATGGCCTCTCACGCCAACACTGCCTCTCGTCCCGAGTAGCCCAACCCCTTGGTGTTGAGCGGGGGGGGGGGATATGTGATACAGCATGGCCAGAGGGCAGCATAAGAGTGTTAGCAGGGGGCCTTATTCCCTGCCAAGGGAGGAAGGTTTGCTTTAGATTAACTAGAACAGCTTAGAGCACCAATGGCCAATTAGAGCACCAACTTAGAGACTCAGTTAGAGCACCTGACTCCAGTCATGGGATATAACCCCTGCTTCAGTCAGACAGGGGGGTAGTTGAAGGAGAAAGGTTGGATTGGAGCAGAGTGCAGATTGCAGAAGAGAAGAGTTTGTCCAGAGAGAAATAGAAGGTTTGGAGGAGTGCTGCGGTGGATTGGGAAGCCCAACAGAAACCCTAGGTAAGGGGCACCAGGCTTGTATAGAAGAGAGGCGAGAAGCCCTTCACAAGCTGACGGGTATGAGAGGGAAGTAGACACTAGGGGAGTGATTAAGAACTGGTTCAGAGGCAAGCAATATCGCCCTGAACCTACCCCAGAGAAGAGAAAGCGCGAGACTCAGAGAACAATACCGGCACTTTGCCACACAGTCTACAACAGCTTAGTGCCTAGTTATTGCACAGACACAGTGGAGGTTCTGCCATTGTGGTCTCTGAGGCACTAACCAACTTGGAAAAAAGAGAAAATAAATTGAAAGTAAAATAAACATATGTTGATCCCAATCTATACTATTAAAGCTGTTACGTGATGGAATAGCTCCTTCAGATGAAGAATACCAATGGGACAGCTGTTCCAGTTCATCACCTTTTATAGTACATGTGCCTATAGTCCTGTAAGAGGCTTCAAATAGGAGAAGGATTTCATTGGAGAGGAGTTCTCAAAAGTGTCCTTAAAATAATGAACACAAGTCAAGCCAAATCAAGTTAGTGCCCACAATAAAAATGGCCTCAAGCCACCACTGCAAGGAACACTATGTCTTTCAACTTATCACAACAGATGCAAACAATGGGGAGATGGTCTCTCACAGAGCCCATGAGAAAACTCTCAAAAGGTCAGGGACATGACATTCACTTGAGAGTTCCCTTGCCTGTATGATTATCTACCGCTAGAGAGGTGCTTATGTCCAAGTCTTTCAACCTTTATGGCAGAATGCAAGACTCGTAATTGCACAACTTTTTGTGCAACAGTAGTGACTGCCCAATAAAAAAAAGTTAAGAGCATGGTCCTCAGCCATACACATGCCTTCTTTATTTTGTGCCTGATGCTAGGGTAGTGGAAGCCTTAAAAAATGCAATTACACCTCTACCTCGATATAATGCTGTCCTCGGGAGCCAAAAAATCTTACTGCATTATAGGTGAAACCACATTATATCGAACTTGCTTTGATCCAGTGGAGTGCCCCCCCCGGAGCACTGCTTTATCATGTTATATCCGAATTCGTGTTCTATTGGGTCACATTATATCAAGGTAGAAGTGTATAATAAAGGTGGAACTCCTATAATATAGAAAATAAAGAGGATATTGAAAATATATTTTATATGCTGTCACTAGTGTAGCAATTGGCATCATTTGATACGAAAGATGCAACAAGCACTCTCTCTCTAGAAATAATTTTCTTTCTTCCTCCTCCTCCTCCTCAGCAGATTTTTTTCAATGATCTGGTGTCAGTGTTTGACTTCCAGGGAGGTGAGTTACACATCTTAGGATGCTATTTGGGGAAAAACTAGCTTTAAAGTCCAAATTTACAATTTTGTAAAAATAAGCTTTTTATAAAACTTAATGCCAAGAGAAATATTTCCACAACTTTAAGTGTTAGAGTGTAAAAACGGTTTGTAAACAAATATTCTCCTGAAATGTTTGAAACAGAAGCTCTAAGAAAATGAAAGTGTAAAGAGTTAAAGTCAAGTGTGAAAATGTATTTATTATTGTCTAATAAGAAACATACAGACAATAAAGACTATAAATATGTACACTGTTCAAAAAAAGAACTAGACAAGTTCATGGAGGATAGGTCCATCAATGGCTATTAGCCAGGATGGGCACGGATGGTGTCCCCAGCCTTTGCCAAAAAGGTAGGAATGGGCCGCAGGGGATAGATCACTTGATGATTATTTGTTCTGTTCATTCCCTCTGGGGCACCTGGCATTGGCCACTGTCAGAAGACAGGATACTGGGCTAGATGGACCTTTGATCTGACCTAGTATGGCCGTTCTTATGTATTTTTAAAATTTGTATATGGTAAGGAATTTTTAATAGAAGACAGAAATTTGTCAGCTCAAACATACATTGTAAATGAGCAATGTCCTTTCAAAAAGATCCACCTTACATTGTGTTCTTAAGGAAGTGAAATTCAGGCTCAGCCTTATCTCCCACAAAAATGAATCCTATAGTTATGAGCTCTCCACTAAAAATACTTTGTTCTGAGCATCAACATCTCAAATCTTGGCTCTGACTCTACAAACATTGACAGTACAGCAGCCACGGAAAAGAACAGAGAGAGTCACTGATACAGCTAGGCCCTAACTCTCTCAAACCTTTGCATAGTATGATTCATTCATATCAGTTCACTGTGTTTAGGAGGTGAACCACTGCACACCCTGCTAGCAACAGCTTCCAAGTGCCTATAGGGTCACCACGACATAATACATGTTGCAATAGTCAAATACAGAGATGACAGATACATGGACCAACTCAGTGACTCATATATGCAGCCACACTTCTGATACATTAATCATATATAAACCTGATAAAAATAAATTTGATAGTTATATATCAAAGTAAATTATAGCATCATGTGTATATATGATTATAACCAGTAGTATAAACATATGATCTTGATGTACTGAAAATACATTTTCAAAGGTTAGCTAATGTGTAGTAAAACTATACGTTTCTGCCAGATAGGCCTGTAACGTGAACGGGGAGCAAAGCTTTGAGAAGCCTAATGAGGTCACATTGGTATTCAAAGCATGAATGCCCATGTGTAAGTTGCTTACATCACCACAGGTAGATGAGTGAAATACTTTCTCCTGCTGCACACACTTTTTTCCAGACAGCTCTGGAACCACTTTTTGCTCCACTCAGCTCTCCTATCCTCTCTGTGAATGAAGTAGATTTAACATACTCAAATTACTACTTTAGTACTTACATCTGTTTTCAGATCATCTTGTATGCGGCAACTTACACCACTGTTTAAAGGCTTGCCTAGATGGGAAAGGCTTTCTGGTATACCTTTAGCTTTTACAGCATATGCTGCCTTACGTCCACATGCACAAAAATTCTTCTCTCTATTTCTCTGGTGTTTATCCCACTTTAATCGGTATGCTTTGGAAGTGACATGAGTCTTATTTTGGAATGAATTATACCCTATAAGGTTTGTGTGAATGCTTCCAGTTTCTGAATTCAATATGCTGCTACAGGCAGCCCTCCCACTGCTATTCTACGCTGCATTGCTTCACATCTGGATGAAACCGTCTTGTTAACTGTCTGCCCTCCACTGCTCCAGGTCATCTTGACCAGATGTCATTTCCCTGTCTAAATCCTGGCAGCTCAAGGCAAGTTCACATACCCCAAGTCACTATAAAATTTTGCCCAGGACATATATCACTTATCATTGATAATCTTTTGAAGATAATTTGCACGATGTTAATTTCAAATATTCCAAAAGCCTGTAGTAACAGTCCAACAACTCAGGATCACATGTAACTGTGCTACCTTCAAGTCTGCTAACATAGCTGTATGCATTCATTCTTATGAAGCTGGAATTTCACAGCCATATTTTCATAACTGAGTGCCTAAAGTTAAGCCCCTAAACCTATATTCTGGGAAACGAAAAATAAATGGCTTTATTTTCAGAAGTGATGAGCACCCACAAAGCCCACTGAAGTTTATGGAAGGTTAGGTGCTCAGGAGCATTGGAAACACAAAACAAAACAGAAAGTCCACTTTTTTCAATGTTGATAAATGCAAAGTAATGCACACTGGAAAACATAATACCAACTATACATATAAAATGATGAGGTCTAAATGAGCTGTTATCACTCACTTGGATCTTGAAGTCATTGTGGATAGTTCTCTGAAAACATTCACTCAGTGTGCAGCAGCAGTCAAAAAAGCAAACAGAACGCTGGGAATCATTAAGAACAGGATAAATAAGACAGAAAATATCATATCCCCTCTATATAAATCCATGGTATGCCCACATCTTGAATACTGTGTGCAGATGTGGTTGCCCCATCTCAAAAAAGATGTACTGGAATTAGAAAAGGTTCAGAAAAGGGCAACAAAAATGATTGGAGTGTGGAACAGCTGCCATATGAGGAGAAATTAATAAGACTGGGACTTTTCAGCCTGGAAAAGAAATGACTAAGGGGGGATATGATAGAGGTCTACAAAATCATGACTGGTGTGTAGAAAGTAAATAAGGAAGTGTTCTTCACTCCTACTCATAATACAAGAGCTAGGAGTCATCAAATGAAATTAATAGGTAGCAGGTTTAAAACAAACAAAAAAGTATTTTTTCCACACAACGCAGAGTCAACCTGGGGAACTCCTTGCCAGCGGATGTCGTGAAGGCCAAAACTATAACAGGATTCAAAAAAGGAACTAGATAAATTCATGGAAGATAGGTCCATCAATGGCTATTAGCCAGGATGGGCAGAGATGGTGTCCCTAGCCTCTGTTTGCCAGACGCTGGGAATGGGCGACGGGGTGGATCACTTGATGATTACCTGTTCTGTTCATTCCTTCTGGGGCACCTGGCATTGGTCTATGTTGGAAGACAACATACTTTGGTCTGACCCAGTTTAGCTGTACTTATGTTTTTTAGGTGCCTAACATGAATTTATGAACATAACTTTAGGCATTCACGTATGAAAATTTTGGTCTACTTTTCAATAATTTAAAAAAAACTCTAATCTATAAACAAGCAGGCCATATAATCAAACAAATAATACATGGTGTGTAAGAAGGGTGGAAAGTTCTTATTTACAGAAGGATAATGTCTAATTAGCTACAAAAAGAAGATTGTTGAGTTTGGGGGTTTTGTTTTTGTTTTACTCATCAAATTATTTATAGTACTATGAATGATAATGTGAAAAATATTAAAATGTGAAAAAAACACTCTCTTAGTATTTTATCAGTAATTCAAACTTTTTACAACTATCGTGGTGTTATATAATAGCCAAAGGATATAAAGTATATGCCTTTTCTGTTCTCAGAAGATCCAGGGTAACTCACAGAAACTAATGAAAATTCACTAGTGTTAACATATGTTACCAGGTGGGTTCATGGTTCAGCATGAAGTGAGAAAGGATTAGGCAAGTGGTGTCTCTGAGCTATTTGCATTCAATCTTAAATATAGGACTCCTACTACTCCAAAGCTAGATCTGAGAAAGTATGTCCATTATATGTACAAAATGGAAATATGACTGTACTATAAATCAATACTAATCATACCCATTGCACTGCAGAGTTTACCCTTGAGCTAAGAGTTCCATCATGCATCAGTATAGGAGTCACCAAACCAGACTGTTCTTGGTAAGTTAAAAGTCTGTACAGATGCACTCTGTTCTAGATTAGCTCACATTTTTTATAGTCACCAGGACAAGCATAGAACCATTCCAGGTGGTTTCTGGCTCGGGGAGAGAAGGGTCATTCTTTTGTGATGTATCAACCATTGTCTTCTCCAGTCTGAGGGTCAGGGCACACACTTATCACAAGGGAAGTGATGAATAATTAGTCTATTTAAATGGTCCACACTCAAAGACTAAGACAGATAGTGTAATTTTAAGTCTGTTGAGGGAAAATATTGTCAAGTCAAGAGATCACTCAATAGGTCATCTGGTAGAACTCTGTAATTTATCTTTATCCTTGATTAAAAATAGGCTGACCCCTAAACTCCCTATTCACCAGCACCATGAACTATAGTATACAACTCGCCTGAGATAAATGAAGCAAGAAGGAAAACAGCACAAGATACCCACCACTGTCACTCTACCCAATCCAACTGACTAACAAAAGTGCCTTCTTGAAGCTTTATACCAGGGCTATAAAAGGAATGAAAATAGATTTTTTTTACTTCTGCCACAGCCTATGGGAAGCTCTAAATGAGGAGGAAAGCTCAATGTAGTGGGCAATGTCATTAATCCAGCTGTCTTCAAAACAGTTACAGTGTGGAGTTTCTCTCACCATGAGGAAATTTCATGATATTTTACAGCAGCTCCTTAGAGTTCAATAACTGCAAGATACTAATACTTCTTCCCAGTGGATCTTAGAACATCTTGTATACTTAGAACATCTTGTGAGATGTTGAAAAACTTTACATACCCGATGCAATTTTCAATTTCATAATTCTTTACAGGCCACAAGCTGATCCGTTACACTGGTGAAAATCCAAAACAATTCCATTAAATTTGCCTCAATTACAACATGACATGAAGAGCTGAAAAATATACAAATGCTTTCTTAAGATTACATTCCCATGTAAAAAGTTTCTATTTCCCACAAGGATATTATGTAATCACACATGAAAAAGCAGATAGACTAAGAGACTCTCTCTTTAAGATTGGCTCAGGTTATGAAAAAAGTTTAGAAGTCCTAGGGTAGTGTGAGCAGTCCATCATACAGTTGAAACAATTCCATCTGCCTCCTAAGTAAGCAGAGTCTTTTCTGTTGTATCAGAGTTGAAAAAAATGATATAGAAGCAATGTTTGCTCTTGATGGTAGGAACCTTGTTTTCTGAACACTGCCTCATCCAAAGATTCTCTATACAATTTACCTCTTGTGTATTTTATGTAGCTAGCAGATAATTTACATGGTTACTGCATTGTCAGGCACTGATCTGGCTAAAGACAGGGTATCCATTGACCTGCTTCAGGGAACTAGCTGCCGGCCAACAGACAGTTACGAAACTTGCTATTAGAGATACCTTGTCAGGAGGTTGTCAAAGCAAACATGAGCAAGATATACACACTATTATACATCATTTGGTAATGGAGGCTCATTTTGATGCAGCAAAATGCAAAGCCACACATACACCTAGGAACAAAGAACGCAGATTACACTTATTAGGTGGAGGTCTGAATCCTGGAGTGCAGCAACACTGAAAAGGACTTACAGGTTATGGTAAAAAATGAACTGCACATCAGCTCCTAATGCAATGATGTAGCTAGAGTAGCTAATGTGATCCTGGCATCAACAGAATATCATCAAGTAGGAGTAAAAAGATGGCATTACATCTGTACATGACGTTAGTGAGACCATTACTGGAATACTGCATCCAGTCCTGGAGCTCCCACTTCAAAAAGGATTTTGACAAATTGAAAAAGGTTTGGGGAAAAAAAAAACAAACCACATACACCAAAATGATCTGAGGTCTGGAAAACATGCCTTATAGCAAGAGGTTTAAGAAGCTTCATCTATTCAGTTTATACAAGAGAAGGATAAGAGGTGACTTAATCATGGACTACAAGAATCTTCAATGGGAAAAGATTTCTGATAAATAACGCTTTAATCTAGCAGAAAAAGACATAACTATGATCCAACATCTGTAACATGAAGCTAAAATTCAGACTAGAAATTAAATTAGCCATAGAAATAACTTATGCAGGGACCTAACAATTATCCATCCATCCAAGATTGGATTTATTCTAAACCTCTTCTATAGCTCAAACAGAACTTTGATCTTGAATCTGATGCAAAACTATTGGATGAGATTCTATGACTTGTGTCACACAGGAGTCAGATTACAGGATCATAATGGTCCCTTCTGGCCTTAAATATTTATGAATCTTTTTATCCCATCTTCATCCCACAAAGCTACTGTGCTGCACTCCAAAATGCTGCAACAAGCCTGCTTAGACACAAGGTTTTTCCCCCCACACACACACATCCTTAGGGACAAAGTTTTTAAAAAACAACAACAAAAATCCTCAAGATCTATGCACAAAAATGTGTATGCATGCAATCACTACAAGAATCTATTAATCTACATAATTAGGCTTGGAAGAATTCAATTTTTATATCATTTTGACAGCAATGTTTATTTTTAAGATTTTTTTAAATCAATTTAAGTTCACTATTGTGCAAAATTATGGGATTTATTTATTTTTATTTAAATTTTCAGTTGGGGTAATTATGGGGGGGTCAGACTTATGTAATGGCAGTAGATATTGAGATTCACAAAGATAAAGCTTTATAATCGTCAAAACACAAATTGTCAACATCATGTCATATATACAAAGTAAATAGCCTTAAATCAAATTCTAATACGCTCTTATACAGTACTTTTCTTTGCCTTTCTGTAAATTTCAGTTATCATCAATGGATACACTTTTCATCCATTTGTGTGTACAGTGAAACTGACATTTACCAACAAAAATCTAATCCTTCCAACCCTATATATAAATAGTATTACAAAACAAGTATTAAGGTTACAAATTCAAGCACTCAAATTTGGAAATGGCAGAATTAAGGTTACTTGGATAACCTTAATTTTCCCTCCTTGTGCATATGCATTATGATCCAGTATTTAATTACACAATCATGTACTTTCTCTACAGAATCCCTGCCTCTTTCAATGCCCAACAGGAATCTGCTCTGAATATGAATCAGAGCTGTGTAGTGAAGAAAGCTGTTGTCTGTAGGACCCTTGTTTTACTTGTTGCAGAAGTTGAAAGGTATATAGTGAATGTGGCAGGTAATTGCAAGAAAAGAAAGAAGGGTCTCATTGTTAAAGTAGTTGAATGCTGCCCTCAAGAACTGGATTCTATTCCTGAATCTGCCATAGAGTTCCTATAATGCTAAGCAAGTCACTCAAGCCATACTATTGAGAGGTGGTCATTTTCTGGGTCCCTGACTTGAGAGACTGAAGTCGGATTTATAGAAGTGCTGAGCACTCACAGCTACAACTCAAGTTAATGGGAACTGTGCTTTGAACACATAGTGCTAAATCCTCTGAAAAACAAGCTCTTCGGCATCTCAAACTGGGCACTCAAAATTAGTGGATTTTTTTTTTTTAACCTTAATCACTCAGTTCCGTTAGTAAAATAGAGATAATGCCATTACTGCCCCATTTCTCAGAGGTAGTGTGAAAGTAAAATGAATGCTTGTGAAACATTCAGATACTATAATGATGAGTGCCACAGAAAAAAACAGAAGGAAATTAATAATTCTGTCTTCCGAGCAGGGTTTGAACAGTTGCACTAGATAACATATGGGCTATGCTTTGAAAAATGAGAAGAAAACAAAATATTAATAGCAGTTCATTAAGTGAGTACCATCCATTGTGTGCTGTAACTATCATGATGCATATGCATAAGAGGGCCCAATTAAAGTTGCACAGGCAACTTTCTGGTATTTCCTAACTTTCCCAATGCTTGACTATTCAACTTTAATATTGATATTTTAATTTAGTTTGTGTGTAATTTTCCAGGTTTTTAAAAAAAGAGCAAATTGAAAAACGGGAATTCTACCTTGTGGCAGGTAGACACCCATGTGGATTATCAGCAGGCCTGGACCCTCTAGATCCACACCAGAGACCTTTGCAATCTGAGCTAACAGAGTAAGTGATAGCAGCAGTAAATATGCATCCTCTATGTGGACCAGCACAAGAGGGGGATTGGACATTTTGCCAGTGGATTTCACAGATATTTGCTGAAAGTAGAGGAATGGCAAGGAATCTTGGGTCCCACTCCAGGCTCTGGAAAGAAGTGTGCTCTAGTGAGCACAAACTCTTCTGCCCAATTCCCACACTCATGAACGCTTCTGCCCAGTCCCCTCCAACCTACCCCATCCCAGTCCTATCTCTCCCCTCCTTCCCAGTCCCAGTTTCCACACAGGCTTTTCATCCCATCTGTCATAAGTAGATAGGTAAGGGTTAATTTTCTTTTACCTGTAAAGGGTGAACAAAGGGGGAACCAAACACCTGACCAGAGGACCAATCAGAGACCTGGATTTTTTTTTAAAGTCTGGGAGTGAACTGGAAACTTCGGGCTTTTGTTTTCCTCGCGTGAGTAAAACAAGCTTCTTAACTCACGTCCAAAGATCTATCTATCAAGTGAGACAGAACGAACCAAAGTAAATCAGCCTTTGTTTGGGAAATGTCTAATTATTAACATGGTTGACTGCGAGTGTTAATGGGCTATCTTGTAGATCAACGTTACCTATTTCTAAAGCCAGAGCCTGGATTGAGTTTCTTAACGCGCATAATTGTTCTATTCTTTCTTTATAATCTTAAAACTGGAGTCTTCCGAGTGAGGCAGAGGGGAAAAGGAATTCTGTGCCCAAGCTCTGGTAACTCGTACAGGCAAGGGGAGGAAGCCCAAGCTCTTAATACTTCCTAGTCCCCAGGGCGGAAAAAGGCACGGACAAAAGGAGGAGAATCTCCTGGACACTAGGTTGAATCAATACCCCGGGAATTAGATTGCCTCTCTGGGTACAAATTGAAACAGCATCGCAACCGGCAACCCAGAACGGGGAACTGGGGATGCAGAATAGAGAGACCCAGGCTCGTCTTGGAGGTCCCCCAAGAAAAGTGGGGAACCGAAGGGGCCGAAAACCCGGAAAACTCGCTGTGCAGCGAAATAAGATCCAAGCTGGGTATAAGCTTGGGAAGATTCACAGTAAGCACCCAGATTTTGTACGCTAAAGTCCAGATTTGGGAAAAAGTTTACCACATCATCTCCTTGCCCAAAAGTCCTACCCTCATCTCTCTGCATCCCTGTCCCCCACTCAACCCATTAGCTCCTTGTCCTGTTTCTTTGCCCAGACAGTCCCTCCCCACCAGCATTGTTGCCACTCCTTCCCATATTCCCCAGTCCCACTGGCTCCTAATCCTACTATTGCCTCTTTTCAACCCTGGCTCCAGTCTCCTTGCTCGGCTAGTCCCAGTCTTGCCACCACCACCCTGCCTCCAGTTTCCCTTCCCCAGGTCTGGCTCTTGTCCCCTCTACATTTGAATCAAGTAGCTTCCTCTTCCACATTGTCTGGGCCCAAAGGGACGGGTGGGATGCCACTGAAAGCACAGGAGAGACACCTGCTCTCAATTCAGGTGCCTGGATCCAGACTTGACACAGCCCAGAGCTACAACTGTAGGGAAAGTTCTGCTCAATCTGGGCTGAAGCATGCCCAACATGGATGGAGCTTCAGGGAATTTAACCCAGAAGGTCTAGCAAGTCTGAGCACATGCAAACTGACATTTTCCAAAGACCAAAATAACTTGGCCAAATCTGAGCCAATTTTCATGGGGGATGTGCCAAAAAGCACATTTCTGACACAAAAATCCACTCCCTAGTGAGGTTTCAAGTCCCTACTCCAGGGCATGGGGGGAGGGCAGGCTTTTGCAGGAAAAAGGTCACCAAAATTTTTTTTTAAATGGGTAAAAAACATTTTTCCTCTAGCCTTGTTCTTAGAAATAGCTGAATAGTTTTCACTGAAATTTTTAAAAAAATAATCCAACTTGAGGCAGATACCCAATTACAATTTGGCAAAGTTATAAGCATCTGAAAATAGGGTGTTAGAACGGGAAGTGTTGCAATTTTAATACGTTGTGCTGTCAGTCCCATCTATAATAAAAGTGACATCTGAGATAATCTCTATCCCAGGGGTCTCAAACACATGGCCCACAGAGCTATTTCCTGTAGCCTGTCATTGCTCCCCTCACCCTCCATCCCCTGAGCAAGCCGCTTCCCTGCCCCCCTGCCTATCACCCAGCGCTTCCCACCACCAAACAGCTGTTTGGTGGCACTTACAACTTTTCAGGAGGGAAGGGGGAGGAATGAGGACGTTGCACGCTCAGGGGAGAAGGCTGAGAAGAGGCGGGGCCGGGGTGGGGATTTGGGGAAGGGGTTGGAATAGGGGCTGGAAAAAGGCAGGACAGGGGCAGGGCCTCATGGAAGGGGTGGAGTGGGGCGGGTCTGGGGAGGACTTTTGTATCTTTGTATGAAAAGATGTCAGTGATGTGGCCCTCGGACCAATGTACTAGTCCTCATGTGGACCTCATGGTGATTTGAGTTTGAGATCCCTGCTCTATCCTAAGCTACTGAACAGAACCAAGGGAGCTAATATGAATCATGAATAAGTGTAAACCCCAGGTCCTAACAAACCTAAAGACAAACAAAATTACTGGTGTATATAATCAACCCCGCCCCATTACATCACTCAAGTTTGAAAATGATGGTTATTATTGGATCTTTAGCAACTTCTGTAAGTCCAGATAGCAACAATGGCCCAGGCAGTCTATTTTCCCACCTTCATCTATCTCATATCACAAGATCTCTTCTCTGAGAAGTAAGCCTTGAAACAGTTCTTTGTACCTTTCTCACCTGCATACTGGATTATATGCAATGCAATTTACTTGACATTACCCTTAAAGCTACCAATTTTTAGCTACTCCAGGATGTGCCTGCTGCCTTAGTAATGCATCTCATATGGATATACATTAATTTGAGTAACATAACTATTTACTTTCCATGTAGTTTTAAGGGCGATTTGAGATTTATCACCTCTAACTCCTTTTGATTTGGGGGCTCTATTTCAAAGAGAGTGAGCGAGGGTGAGATGATACCTCCTATTCTTATTCAGCAGTCAAAATCAAGGGGGACAAATCAGCTGACAATGTCATTATTTGCATGGCTAGGGAAAGGACATCTCTCAAATATTAGAATCTAAGCTCCCAGCCCAAATTCGTTAGCCCTTGAGGACACCAATAACTTACCAATGGTTTTCCTGAAAATTTGAGTTTCCATTATTTTAATTTTGGGTGTTTTTGTGGGGGGTGAAAGAGAAGCAAGGAAGAGTCACCATATTTCTGAGATTACTGATATATTAGCATAGACTTAGGACTGTTCTATGTAGTTTTAAAAACTGAGTTAAGACATTCTTATTGGTGCATTATATACACTAAAATAAAATAAGCAGTAGCAATTTGTGTATAGATCAACAGGATTTTATTACTATAATACATAGATTTCAGGACTCATGTTTAAGCATTCTTTTAAACGTAGATTTCATTTTTGTTTTACAGGTAAAATGCTCACAATCTGTACACATACAGCCCCTCCTCCAGAAATATAAGCAGTGCTTCTCTTTAGATATTTTATAGCACCTGAGGACGTGCACACACTTTAAAGAAAAACATGATCCCTGCCCTGAAGAGCTTACAATCTAATTTTACACTTCATGCAGTTAGTGGGAGGTAACAGTATAAGGAGGAGATAGAAGTGAGTGATGATGATACTTGCCACTCCAGGCTTGTATTACATTCCAAGGTTATAGCTTTTCTCTTGGCTTGGTAAACATGCCAATACCCAAATGCAAAAAACCCAACCTTTTAACCCAGGAAGGAGCACTTGGGAATTCTTCCCTGTGGAGTACCCTCAAGCCCTTTCACTCTTGATACTGGAGACAATTTCTCGCTGGGTTGTGGACTTGGGCTTGGTCCCACTGGAAGCAATGCAGGTGATGGGATTGTTTCCATTGATATGGTTGGCTAAGTCTTTTCCCAATAGCATGGGAATGGGATAATCGTCACAGACTACAAAAGTTCATATTCCTGACCATCCCTCGTACTGGACAGGCAACCTGGCTGTAGGCAAATTAAAAAAGTTGGCCTTAAAGGGTTGCACCATCACTTGGGCCTCCGAGTCGATGAATTTGGGGTCCACCAGGGATTGGTGGAATAGCTGACACCTGTGCTCCCGTGTCTCTCCATGCAGTAATCTTCCTCCCACACACATTCAGAGTTTCCCTTTGTCCTGGGGGTATTTGCGAGACATCTGGGCCTGAAGGCTCTTGGTGGGACTTCGGGGTGATGAGTTGTAGTCAGCTGGTGCTCTTGGAGAACTTGGCCTTCACATACCCCAGCTCATTACACTTAAAGCATCACCCAGCTGACTGCGGGCTGGGGCGAGGTGGGTGGCTGGACGAGAGGGCATCTGGGGTCTCCCTGGCTGTGTGGACTGCTCCCCCTTGTGACGTGGGGCTTTGGGCTGACCCCTTCTGATATCCACTCCAACTGCTACTTTCTTCTTCTCCGCCACCTCCATCATTTGGTTCCGATCTCCCCCGGCCTTGATTACAGTTTTGGGCTTCCCATCCAAGTTGTACCTTTCAATTTCCTCGGGAACACCTTCTAAGAACTGCTCCATTTGCATTAGGAGAGACAGATCTGCCAGAGATTTAACACTTGCTCCTGATATCCAGGCATTCCAAATTTTTATAATGTGGTAGGCATATCAGGAAAATGCCATGTCTGGTTTCCACCTTAGGGCTCTGACCCACCAGTGGGCATGCTCGGGTGTTAGCCCCATGCTAATTCTGGCCTTTTGTTTAAAAAGTTCATACTCTCGTGTGTGTTCTTTAGGCATTTTAGCTGCCACCTCTGCTAAGGATCCAATGAGCTGCGGCCTCAGCTCCACCATATACTGGTCTACAGGGGTGCTATACCCAAGGCAGGCCCTTTCAAAATGTTCTACGAAGGCCTCTTATACATCGCCTACCTTGTATGTGGGGAATTTCTCGGAATGGGGAGCAGTACCTGGAGAAGGACTGTTAAGATTACCTGCTGGACTCAACTTAACTCTTTCCAGTTCTAAGCACTTCAGCTCTAACTCCGACTCCAAGCGCTTCACCTGTCTCCTCTCCTCTACTTCCGACTCCAAGCACTTTGCCTCTCTTTTGTCCTCCACTTCCAAATGCATCATCTGTAGGAAGAAATCCCTGTATTCCGCAGTCAGAACCCGGTGTGGGTTAAAGGCATCCTTCCAGCTTGACACCTGGATCTTGGTTGGGGGAGGGCTGACCCTTCCCTCCTGGCAAGATCCCGGTCCCCCCATCCCCTCCCTTCATTTCCATCATGGCGCTGAATGTCTGGGCTTGATCTGGGCCTGTCTCCTCTGTGGCGTGCCACTTTGGGAAGACTTTTTTTTAATAAGGTTTCGGTGCCTGACCTCAACCTCATGCACACGCTGCCCTACTCTTAGCCTAACTATTTAGTTGCCATGAAGCTAGAAAAGAAAAAAAAATAAAAATAAACTGCTTGTTTGACTCCCTGGCTTCTTTGGTGTGCCTGATCCCCCTCAGGCAGAAAAGAAGGAAAAAACCTCCCTAGCTTTTCAAGCAGCCAGAAGGAAAAATGTGTCCTTTTAAAATCCTCAGATCTATGCTTCTGGTTCAAAACTATCCCACTGCTCTGACACCATGTCATAGCTGAACCCTCACTCTGTTACTCCAAGTGCAGAAGTGGGGGACCGCAAAGATTTTAAAAATTAATACTTGCCACTCCAAGCTTGTATTACACTCCCAAGGTTGCAGCTTTTCTCTTGGTCTTGGCTTAGTAAACGCTGCCACCACCCAAATGCAAAAAACCTTTTAACCCAGGAAGGAACACTTGGAAATTCCTCCCTGTGGGGTACCCTCAAGCCCTCTCTCTCACACAGACACAGACACAGACACAGACACAGACACAGACACAGACACACAGACACACACACACACACACACACACACACACACACACACACACACACACACACACACACACACACACACACACACACACCCCCCCCCAAAGGAAATTAGCTACCAGCTAATCAAACAACAGGCACAAACTTTTTAGGACACCAAAAATCCAATTCTGTTCTTAAAAAAGGTAAATTTTATTAAAAACAAAAAAGGAGAACATTACATCTGGAACTTAGGCTTTTTCCTAGATCTTAAAAGAAAATTCCCAAAATTAAGCACCCAGACTAGCTTTTTGGGGGGGTTCAGCTTAAAGGTTTCGAGCAAACAAAAGCATCAGGGGTTAGCACAAAGGAAATCCACAAGCCAAAATAAAAAATAAACCTGATTGTGTCTAACTAAACATTCCCTATCCAAATAATGTCTTCTAGATATGGAAAATGAATTTTTCATACTTGGTTCAAGCCTTACACAGCATTGCTGCTCCTTCCCTGCAGCCCAAAGAACAACAGACAAATGGAAAGCTTCCCACTGGCTCTTTTGGTCAGGTGTCCACTTCTTTTCTCTTACCTGTGGGCTTGTTAACCCTTTACAGGTAAAGCAAGCAGAGAACAGCTACCAAGACGGATTTTACAGCTAGCTAGCTGGCTGGCTGTCTATCAAAGGGAGCTATACCCCCTGCTCCCCTTATCACAGAAGGATGGGGAGAGATAGCTCAGTGGTTTGAGCATTGGCCTGCTAAGCCCAAGGTTGTGAGCTCAATCCTTGAGGGGGCCACTTAGGGATCTGTGGCAAAAATCAGTACCTGATCCAGCTAGTGAAGGCTGGGGGCTGGACTTGATAACCTTTAGAGATCCCTTCCAGTTCTAGGAGATTGGAGATATACCAATCTTATCTTTATTAGGGTTACAACGAGATCACTTGGGTTTCTCACCTTTTAGACATGTGCACATTTTGGTGGTTCTGTTAGGTATCCATACAAAAATATTGCCTCATTTCTTGTAGTCATTGCAAAATAAGAAACCTGAGATTTGAATGAAGTGTAAGAATATCTTGGTGGATCTCACCTCTCCTTGGTTCTGACCCAAACAGAACATCAGTGTTACCCATAGTGGTCTCACTATTCTGAGAAAAACTTACTCCTGTTCTCTCTCCATTGTTATCACTGACCTACTTTTTCCAGCAAGGAGGATAGGCAATAAACCTATTCAAAGACAGAGACCAATGCAACTCTCTAAACTTGCCAACAAGGTTGGCAAGTTTAAACTAGGTTCGACAGGGACAGGTGAACAAAGCCCACAGGTAAGTGGGGAACATGAAGACCTGGGAGATGGGTCGGAAACAAGAGGCAGTGTGGGCTATAATGGCAGAGAGAAAGGAGGGTCAGGGCAAAACTGGGAGGCAAGATCAAACCAGTATCTTAGATGCCTATATACAAATGCGAGAAGTATGGGTAATAAGCAGGAAGAACTGAAAGTGCTAATAAATAAATACAACTATGACATTGTTGGCATCACTGAAACTTGGTGGGATAATACACATGATTGGAATGTTGGTGTGGATGGGTATAGTTTGCTCAGGAAGGAATAGACAGGGAAAAAGGGAGGAGGGTGTTGCTTATATATGTAAAAATGTACACACTTGGACTGAGGTGGAGATGGACATAGGAGACGAAAATGTTGAGAGTCTCTAGGTTAGGATGAAAGAGGTAAAAAACAAGGGTGATGTCGCGCTAGGAGTCTACTACAGGCCACCTAACCAGGTGAAGATGGTGGATGAGGCTTTTTTTTAACAACTAACAAATCATCCAAAGCCAAGATTTGGCGTGATGGGGGACTTCAACTATCCAGATATATGGGAAATAACACCGCAGGGCACAGACTAAGACTATCCAATAACTTCCTGGACTGCATTGCAGCAACTTTTTATTTCAGAAGTTGAAAAAGCTACTAGGGGGAAGCTAATTCTAGACTTGATTTTAACAAACAGGGAGGAACTCGTTGAGAATTTGAAGTAGAAGGAAGCGTGGGTGAAAAATGATCATTGAAAGCATAGAGTTTTTGCAATTCTAAGGAAGGTAGAAGGGAGTACAGCAAAATAGAGACAATGGATTTCAGGAAGGGTGATTTTGGCAAGCTCAGAGAGCTGGATAGGTAAGGTCCCACGGGGATCAAGACTGAGGGGAACAACAACTGAGGAAGTTGGCAGTTTATTCAAGGAACACTATTAAGGGCCCAAAAGCAAGCTATTCCGCATGAGTAGCGAAAGATAGAAAATGTTGGCAAAAGACCACCTTGGCTTAACCATGAGATCCTGCATGACCTACAAAATAAAAGGAGTCTCATAAAAATGGAAACTAGATCAGATACAAAGGATGAATATAGGCAAATAACACAGGAATGCAGACAGGGCAAGATTAGAAAGGCAAAGGACAAAATGAGCTCAAACTAGCTATGAGAATAAAGGGAAATGAGAAGACTATTTATCAATACATAAGAAGCAAGAGGAAGACCAAGGACAGGGTAGGCCCACTGCTCAGTGGGAGGGAACGAGAAACAGTAACAGGAAACTTGGAAATGGCAGAGATGCTTAATGGCTTCTTTGTTTGGTCTTCACTGAGAAGTCTGAAGGAATGTCTAACATAGTGAATGCTTATGGGAAGGGGGTAGGTTTAGACGATAAAATAAAAAGAGAGCAAGTTAAAAATCACTTAGAAAAGTTAGATGCCTGCAAGTCATCAGGGCCTGATGAGAATGCATCCTAGAATACTCAAGGAGTTAATAGAGGAGGTATCTGAGCCTCTAGCTATTATCTTTGGAAAGTCTAGGGAGATGGGAGAGATTCCAGAAGACTGGAAAGGGCAAATATAGTGCCCATCTATAAAAAGGGAAATAAAAACAACCCAGGAAACTACAGACCAGTTTGTTTAACTTCTGTGCCAGGGAAGATAATGGAGCAAGTAATTAAAGAAATCATCTGCAAACACTTGGAAGGTGGTAAGGTGATAGGGAATAGCCAGCATGGATTTGTAAAGAACAAATCATGTCAAACCAATCTGATCGCTTTCTTTGATAGGATAACGAGTCTTGTGGATAAGGGAGAAGCGGTGGATGTGGTATACCTAGACTTTAGTAAGGCAAACTACTCTTAAATATCTCAGAGATGGAGATTCCCAACCTCCTAGGCAATTATTCCAGTGTTTAACTACCCTGACAGTTAGGAACTTTTTCCTAATGGCCAACCTAAATCTCCCTTGTGCAGTTTAAGCTCATTGCTGCTTGTTCTATCATTAGAGGCTAAGGTGAACAAGTTTTCTCCCTCGTCCTGATGACACCCTTTAGATACCTTAAAACTGCTATCATGTCCCTCTCAGTCTTCTCTTTTCCAAACTAAATAAATCCAATTCTTTCAGCCTTCCTTCTTAGTCATGTTTCTCAGACCTTTTATCATTCTTGTGCTCTTCTTCTGGACTCTCTCCATTCTCCCACATCTTTCTTGAAATGCGGTGGCCAGAACTGGACACAAACTCAGTTGGGGCCTAACAAGCGCAGAGTAAGTGAAGAATGCTTCTCGTGTCTTTTTACACACACCTGTTAATGCATCCCAGAATCCGACTTTTGCTTTTTTTGCAACAGTATCACACTGTTGACTCATATTTAGCTTGTGGTCCACTATGACCCTAGATCTCTTTCTGCCATAGTCCTATCCTAGACGTCTCTTCCCATTCTGTATGTATGAAACTGATTGTTCCTTCCTAGATGGAGCCTTTGCATTTGTCTTTATTGAACTTCATCCGGTTTACCTCAGACCATTTCTCCAATTGTCCAGATCATTTTGAATTTTGATTCCTTCCTCCAAGCAGTTGCAATCCTCCCAGTTTTGGTATCATCTGCAACTTAATAAGCGTACTTTCTATGCCAGCATCTAGTCGTTGATGAAGATAATTGAAACAGAGCCGGTCCCAAGACAGACCTGTGCGGAATCCATTGTTATGACCTTTCCAGCAGGATTGGGAGCCATTAATAACAACTCTTGAGTACGGTTATCCAGCCAGTTATGACCCACCTTTATAGTAGCCCATCTAAATTGTATTTGCCTAGTTTATCGATAGAATATCATGCGAGACTGTATCAATGCCTTACTAAGTTTAGGTTAGATAAATGTCTATCAGGGATGGTCTAGACAGTATTTGGTCCTGCCATGAGGGCAGGGGACTGGACTCGATGACCTCTCGAGGTCCCTTCCAGTCCTAGAGTCTATGAATCTATGAAACAAGGGTTACTGACACAGTGAATAGAACCAGATGTCCTTGAAGCCACAGTACAACAATTCAATAACATATCTGAGGCTTTTTATGGGAGTAAGACAACTGATATTTGTGAACTCATGTTTCTCATATCATAGCCATCAAGATAGCCACTTCAAGGTTTTCAAAAGCATATTTCTCGTAAGTAAAACCTTTATTTGGTAACCAATCCCACCTAATGGCTTCATATACCACAATCACCCATCCCACACATTACAATGCATTTGTATGTATTACCAGTGAAGGCACACGATCACATTCTTTAATAAATTATCCACATTTAAGGGAACAGCCAGTTAAAGTTTGCTATCTGTTTTTAATGCCATAATGCAGGGATCAGCAACCTTTGTCATGTGGCCTGTCAGGGTAAGCCCCTAGCGGGTCGGGCTGGTTTGTTTACCTGCAGTGTCTGCAGGTTCGGCCAATCACAGCTCCCATTGACTGCAGTTCATCAACCCAGGCCAATGGGGGCCATGGGAAGTGGTGCAGGCTGAGGGGTGTACTGACCGTCCCTCCCCGCAGCCCCCATTTGCTGGGAACTGCAAACTGCAGACACTGCAAGTAAACAAACCAGCCCGACCCACCAGGGGCTCACCCTGACAGGCCATGTGCCAAAGGTTGCCGATCCCTGCCATACTGTTAGCCTGGTTTCACAAGTTGTTTTTATGGATTTTATACCTCCAAGTTGAAAGTAAAGAAAGCATCCTTCTCTATCTACCATTCATATGCTACCAGTCCCATTAACCACTTAGCAATATTAGGCTCTCATTCCAGAATATAAGTAAGTCTTTTAAGAGTTCAACATAATGCATTTATCCACTACTTTGAAAAAAAAAAATCTACTACATATTGTGAAGTGTTCTTTATGATGCAAAAAGAAGAAAACAGAATGAAACAGATGTTTCTTTCTTGTTAAAAATCAAGGAAAATCACAAGAAGAGGTTTTGCTTACAACTGAGATGAATGTGACAAGATACAATGCTTCCTTGGAATCTGGGCCATTTCTACTACAATGCTAGATTACAAATATCCAACTTCACAGTAAAATGAAGTTTGCATACCAGCACAGAATATCCCAGGGACTTCGCTTCGGAATATAACAGTTCGTACTTTCTTATCAGATTTCAGAGCATCCACAGCTTTTGACAGCTTTTGAATGTGACAAGATACAATGCTTCCTTGGAATCTGGGCCATTTCTACTACAATGCTAGATTACAAATATCCAACTTCACAGTAAAATGAAGTTTGCATACCAGCACAGAATATCCCAGGGACTTCGCTTCGGAATATAACAGTTCGTACTTTCTTATCAGATTTCAGAGCATCCACAGCTTTTGACATCTACAGAAAAAGAAGGGGAAGAGGATTTTTTTTTTTCCAAAATATTTAATTCCAATACATTGCCTTCAGATCAGAAGCTGTTAGTTTTTCCCCCTTACCATTTTTATAAGATTTTTATTAAGTGCATTTTTGGCACGAGATCTGTTTAATCCAAGTACCACAATTCCTAGAGGAAAAAAGAAGAGTTTGAATCAGTGTCATATTAAAAATATAATTAGGTATTAAGTACATACTTGTGTCCATGTTATTTTGACTCTAAACAGATATCAAGTTAGGACTGTAAGAAAATTGACATGGAATTATTTTGAATGTATTCTTGTTAGTTTGCTTCCTTTTTCAGAGAGTGTTTCAAAAGCCAGTAGAAATAACAATCACTTTAAGGACAGACTCAGAACCATGACCTGATACACATGAAATTACCACATCTGTGCACACAACCTGACTAGGCCAAATTTGTGAAAGCAAATAATCATAATATTTGCCTGAACAATTAAGCTTGTATCTTGGTACTTAAATGTAGTCTTCAGATATTTCTTCATAAAGCGTTCTAAAAAAAAGTTTTTATTTAAAAAAGAAAAAACCCACAAAGGCACTGCCAGGTCCAAAATTTTGACTTTTTGTTTTGGTATGTGTGTGTGTAGATGCGTATTTTAGCATAGCACCCTCTTGGTCTTGACAACTCAGTCACCACACAAAAAAGCATGGTTATGTTAGTTACAACAACAACAAAAAACCCACCAGCAGCGAGGTACAGGTACTTTGCATGTAGCACTTTTCCTTAGCCGTATCCCAATATATTCCTTATTTCAAAATTATTTCAAACAAATACTCAGCTTGGTCACAGAATCATAGGACTGAAAGTGACCTCAAGAGGTCATCAAGTCCAGTCTCCTACACTGATGGCAGGATTAAGTATTATCTAGACCATCCCTGACAGGTGTTTGTCTAACCTGCTCTTAAAAATCTCCAATGATAGAGATTCCACAACTTCCCTTGGCAATTTATTCCAGGGCTCAACAACCCTGACAGTTAGGAAATTTTTCCCAATGTCCAACCTAAACTGTCCTTAGCGCAATTTAATCCCATTGCTTCTTGTCCTAACCTTAGAGGTTAAGGAAAGCAGATTAAAACATACACAGCTGTATGTACATGTAGTGAACAGAGTGGGCCTAGAGCTCTGATTTTAGATTTAAACATATCCCGCAATTCTTGTTATTGAAAGGTTCAAGGATTTGGATGATACTATAAAAAAAAAAGAAGGAAACTGTGTGACCTTTTCAACCTTTGTGACATCCTTTTAAGTAAAACATGTAGTTTTTATCTCCAAATAAGGATGATCATTGTTTTCTAAATTCAGTAATAGTAATACAGTACTGAAAAAGATCCCCTAAATAGCTGTAATGAAGCACTTCTACTCTGCCATGTCATGCACATGTCAATAAAGCAGCCACAGTTCTTGTGGACAGCTGAATTTTCCCTGTGTATTTTTCTACACTTGTCATTGGATTTATATATCTTGCTAGGAACTACGTAGTTAACGCTGACAACAGCCACACCCACAGAATCAGAAAATTCTCTAAGATGTTCACATCAACCTTCTTTCTTCCTTTTGTGTATTTACAATAAGTTTTTCACATAGTGCCCGAGAAGCCCTAGAGCAAGAAAAACCTTGAGATTTTTTTCAGGTATGTGTGTACTCTAGTTCTAGTATGTGTTACTAATAAGGTACTATAGTAAATTTCATTGCTTAGCACAAAGGTATAGGAAAGAGTTGACAAATATGGTCCAGAACCTTACAAAGGTTTTTTGTGTGTATTGGTAGTACAAAATAGTTTTGACTGTACTGTATTGTCCATTTTGACCACGATAGACACACACTAGGAAGAAAATTAATATTCATGTTAGCACCTTAATTAAGAATGTTCTGACATAAGGATTAAAGTTGTTAAACACAAAATATAAGAAGTTCTCTGCAAGGGGAAAATCCCTAAAGAGAAAAAACACAAGAGTATAAGCCAATTCCTCATACTACTCCCATCAGTTTCACAACAAGTCATAAACCTACCACTTCCTTCCCCCACTCAAAAAAGTGACAAATGCTCAGCAGCCCTCTACCCAACTTTCCAACCTTCCTATTTATGGAAAAAGTGGTGTGAGAATTGTAATCAGAAATGTGTGAAAAGATTAACATAACAACAGGCACAGAATGTGCAGTCAAATGTATAGAGGAATCTTCCATGGATTCTCCACCCCACTACTTTTTTAATTTATTTTTAAATATAGCCATATCACCTTAGTATCAGATCATCTCTGAAGATAAATTTTCAGGTTTATCTTTATAGTGGCAGTATGAGATAAGGAATGTATTAAATTGGTGTCTGAAGTACAAAAAGTTAAATGATTTGCCTGAGGTTACATAGGATGTCTGTGGCAAACCAGGAATTGAATATAATCCTCCTAAGTCGCAGTCCAGTCGTTTAACCACAAGATGATCCTTTCTCCTTTTTTCTCTCTTGAATAGCTCCTACTCAAATACCGATCAGATCAAATGTTGACTGTTTTAGGAGATTTGACAAGATTATAGCCATTGGCAATATGGATACAATGTAACCATTTTATCTGCTGTCAAAATTCAAGGAAGTGAGATAACAGGAGCAGAAATAACCGGGTTTCCTTCATACCACTATATGGCAACACTATTAAGCTACAAGGGGGAAAAAAACTACAGTAAAACCTGCCACGAGTGACTACTCATGAAAGTGGCAATGTTAGGGAGTTGATGCTCAGCAAAGCACAGTAGAGGCAAGGGTTAACTGACTCACTGTCGTGATATCCCAACAACAGTCACAATAAGGTAAAATTGTTTTCTGTTTTTTAGTTATGGCCAAAACAAACTTGATTTCTTGGCTTCAGGCCCCAAAATATTAAATTCTGCATATTAAAATAACATATGGTGAATGTTGTAATACAGCAGTGTCCATAAACACCATAGGGAATGAGCCTGGGGAATGGAGGGAGTCAGCTTCTCTGCCACATTCCACATCCCACATGCACTAGTGGAAAATAAGAGAAATCTTTTGTCCTGCTGCATGATTTGTCAAGAACTGGTAAAGTATATAGCAGTGTTGATTTTGTCATCATTAGACTTCAGGATTAGTATTTCTTGGACATGAATAGGGCCCTACCAAATTCACATCCATGAAAAACATATCACGGACCATGAAATGTGGTCTCCTCCTGTGAAATCTGATCTTTTGTGTGCTTTTACCCTATACCATACAGATTTCACTGGGAAAGACCAGCATTTCTCAAATTGGCAGCCCTGACCCAAAAGGAAGTTGCAGGGAGGTTACAAGGTTAATTTAGGAGATGTCACAGTATTGCCACCCTTACTTCTACACTGCCTTCAGAGCAGGGCAGCTGGAGAGCAGCGGCTGTTGGCCGGAACCCAGATCTGAAGGCAGCGCTCGGTCAGCAGCAGCACAGAAGGAAGGCTGGCACTACCATATCATGCCACCTTTACTTCTGCACTGCTACTGGCAGCAGCTCTACCTTCAGAGCTGGGCTCTCAGCCAGCAGCCACTGCTCTCCAACTACCCTGCTCTGAAGGGAGCACTGCCAGCAACAGCGGTGCAGAAGTAAGGGTAGCAGTAACACAATCACCCTCCACCCCTGCAAGAACCTTGCGGCCCCTCCACAACTTCTTTTGGGTCAGGACCCCTACAATTACAACACTGAAATTTCAGATTTAAATAGCTAAAATCATGAAATTTACAATTTTTAAAATCCATTACCATGAAATTGACTAAAATGGACTGTTAATTTGGTAGGGCCTTAGACATAAAGAAGGCAAGTCATTTCCTATTTGGGTTATTCCAGGGTATTTGCAAGCTTAAGACGACTGGTTCATATCCACAAGGCTGAATATTAAAAAGTAATTATTTGCACACCACCATATTCAACCATAAGAGTAGAAACATAACTCTGCAATCATAAGAGTAGAAACAACTTCCTGATTTTTAAATGAAAGCTTAAATTTTGCAGAAACAGAGCAGGCCATTGGAAGGGTGTTGGAATGAGGTTGGAATGAGAGAGAGAATTGTGAGGAAAGTGGTCATATGATACAGTGTGGTTGTTATTCATAGTGTGATCATACTGTAGCTCCACATCACTTTTTACATTGGAGTCACCTTACTACAGTACTTGATAGGAAATCTGATCTGCACTCTAACAAATTTAAAAAGTGGAAAAAGAAATTGCAAGAGCCATTCTATTTGAATTCCTGCTTCTAGTACTTTATAATTTCATTCAAGCTTAGCCCATATCTACACTGGGAGCACTTTCCCCATACAGATATATTATATTGGAAAAGCGCTCCTACTGTGGATGTACCTACATTGGCAAAGCTGTACTTCCTGCACAGATGGCAAACTGCACCATCCCATCACTTTGCAGGTGACTGAAACAAACTAACTCTCTCAGCAAAACTGCTTTTACCGGTACACCTCTACCCCGATATAACACGACCTGATAGAACATGAATTTGGATATAACGCGGTAAAGCAGCGCTCCGGTGGGGGGGGTTGTGCAGGGCTGCGCACTCTGGCGGATCAAAGCAAGTTCGATATAACGCAGTTTCATCTAACACAGTAAGATTTTTTGGCTCCCGAGGACAGCGTTATATCAGGGGTGAGGTGTATAACTGTGTCTGTATTAGGGACGTATGTGCTGTCACAGCCCTGACAAACATAGTTATGCTGACAGAAGTCAGTAGTGAAGACATAGCTTTAGCGTAAGTTTTAAGGTGAGATTGTGTTTTCTGGAAGCTTGCAATAGAGTTTCAAGTTATCTTTGAATTATATGGCATATTTTTCATGTTCCAGGTGTTTTTAAATGACTTTTTTTAAATACTTAAAATACTTTTCTGTATAATGCCTGGTCCACACTTGAAAGTTAGGTCAACATAGCTATGGAGCTCAGGGATGTTAAAAATCCACACCCCTGGATGTCGTAGCTATGCTGGCCTAACCCCCGGTGTAGATGTGGCTAAGTTGATGGAAGAATGCAACCACCATTTGGAGAGGTGGATTAACTACGGGGATGGAAAAACCCATTCCATCCCTGTAGGAAGCATCTACACAGCTATCAGCACTGCAGCTGTAGCACCTGTAGTTAGACATGGCCCAAGGGTCTGAATGCTACAGAAATCCACTGATGTTTGCTGGAATCTTGCTGTTCCTAAGGACATAGCGCTACCCCAGCTGGATGCTATTTGATAACCCTCTCACACCTACATTGTTTTATCCTTAAACCCAACAGCATATTTACATATCTTGCTATGTAACAAACATTAGCTGAAGTTGCTAGACAAGCACAATAAAAGCCTAAAATGTCTCACTGATATCATTCTTACCTGTAGTTAGAAGTTATCTTTACCCAAAGCAGGGTACCCTTAATAAAGACTTTTCTTTCATAATGTTGGTCCAACGGTCACTTTCTCCCTACTGACGATTCCTACTCCTGAAACACTAGGCATTGTAACATAAGATACAGCACTGATTTCTGCTAATGGCCTCTGTCCTTCTCTTGGCCCTATCGCAAACCACTTGCCCTTCTTTACTAACAGAACAAGACTATATCTATAAAAAGGGGAATTGGACCAGTCAGCTTAACTTCAGTATCCAGAAAGATAATGAAACAAATAATCGACCAACCATTTTGTAAGAACCTAGAAGTAAAGAAGATGGAAAATCCATGTTGACTGACTTACCAAGAACAAATCATGTCAACACAACCTAAAACCTTTTGCTGACAGGGTAATAAACCTGGGGGGGGGGAGGGGTAGAGAGTACTAGATGTGATATCTTTTTGCTTTAGAAAGGTTTTGGATGATGTTTCACATGACCTTCTCTAAGGAAACTAAGGAATTATAGCCAAGACGACCTACTACATGGTGGGTGCACAATTGGTGGGAAAATCATACCCCGAGAGTAGTTATCAATGGTTCACAGTCAAGCTGGAAGTATATATTGATGTAATGGTGTTGCAAAAACAAACAAACAACATTCTGGGATGTATTAGCTAAAGTGCTGTAAACAAAACACAGAGAAAACATTCTACTTAGCATTTACAAGGCCTGATTTAGAGTAGTGTGTCCAGTTCTGGGCACCACACCTCAGGAAAGATATGGACAAACTGGAGAAAGTCCAGAGGAAAGAAACAAAAATGATTAAAGGTCTAGAAAACATGACCTATGAGAAAAGATTAAAAAATTGGGTTTGTTCAGTATAGAGAAGAGAAGACTGAGGGAGGATGTGATAGGTTTTCAAGTACGTAAAAGGTTGTTATAAAGAGGAGGAAAATAAATTGGTCTCTTTAACCACTGAGGACAGACAAGAAGTAATGGGTTTAAATTGCAGCCAGGGAGATTTAGGCATTAGAAAGAGCTTCCTAAGTGTAAGAATAGTAATTTGCTCCAATGCTTAACTAAGGAAGTTTGTGGAATCTCCATCATTGTCTAACCTGTTCTTAAAAACCTCCAAACATCTGTCAATGATGGTCTAGATAATATTCAGTCCTGCCTCAGTGCAAAGAACTAGACTAGATGACATATTGAGGTCCCTTCCAATCCTACATTTCTATCATTCTATTTTGTTTTGACTAACAGGAATGGGTACATGCTGGGAAAGAGGAAACAATTTAAAAATAAAAAATAAGCCACCACCACTCTTCAGCTGGAAATAAGCACCCTCCCCATTGCAAGCATTCCCCCAGATCTCTGAATGGTGGTAACCTTACCATGTTTTATTTTTCTACCCCAAGATTTCTTTCCCCGAAAGTCTCCACCAACCCACTGTATAATGCAATCTACAGTACACTATATCACATGCACTCAAGAATAAATTGAAGGTCATTATTTTGATAACCTGACTCACATTCTAACCAGTAATCCAACTTTGCTGAAAGTAGAGGACTTTATTAACACTGTCAGCCACTGAGCAGTCTCAAATAGTCACTGTTTGAAGCACTATTCAATCATGTGCCAGTGAACAATTTAAGGTCAAATATTTCACAACCCCCCATGACTAAAGATGGGTGTTTTATAACATTAAAAAGAGGGGATTCTGAGTTTCCCAACACAGCACAGGATGTACTTATAGCAATGCATTGTCACAATATTAAAATCATAACCTTTCATAGGTATAGTTATTATATATTGTTTACAGCTGGTTAAACAGGAAACATTTCACAAACACTTGCCAAGATCTTTACTCCTTTCTGCCCCATAACTCAAAATTTTACTAAAATTTTTAAATTTGAAAGATTTCAGCTCTTTTATAGCTGATTACAAAACAGGGACTGTTGCAGCAGTATCATCATGGTATTGGAAGAAGATGAGAGCAGGCAAATCACTGGCCAGGTTAAGCCATTGACACAATAGGTCCATACCTAGGACCTCAAGTCCTGAAGTCTGGTGATGAGGTCAGAATCTTAGCTTTCATTTAAGGAAAACATGTATCTAATGTTTATAGTTAAGAAAAGCATGAAAAAACAACCCATGTATAATGTTTGCCTGAGCCTGCAGAAAGCTTGAAACAACGGGTGACAGGTGTAAACTGCACCACCAATCTCAATATAACTAACTCCAAGACCTGCTGCTCTAGCGCACTTTGCCAACCCTATCCCAGCAAATGGATTCATCTGGAGCAAAAAAAAGGGAATAGCAGGCTAGGATCACTGCTCAATGTAGAGAGACCCCTACTTCCATCCCTGCTGCTCCCCGGATGTGAGACCTCCTGAGATTCCTCAGACGCTCCAGGAAGAGGGTGGGGATGATAAAGTGGCCACCACCACTACTGTATGGTATGGCACATGGGGGGCCCTGATTCGGAGTAGCAGGAGTGGGAGTACAGACGGGCTCGTTCAGAGGGCACTGGCAGGCAGCCTAAAGGGCAGCTGCTCCTACTCCATCGCCCACCCACGCGTCCCTAGGGACGCACTGCGCATGGGCAGTATGTGGAGGCGGAGCAGCCACTGTTCTCCTCCCCCCCCCCCCCATGGATTTAAAGGGCCAGCCCCGTGCATCAGCTGCCCCGAGATCACAGCACTGCGCCGGGAGGGTGACCCGGCAGATCGCACTGATGCACCAAGCCAAGGGGGCGGGGGGTGACACCAGTCCCGGGACTCTCTCTGCAGAGTCCAGCGGGCAGAGATGGGCAGCTGCACCCGCGGCCCGCAGCTCTCGGCGGAGCAGCCTCCCCCGGCCCGCGCTGCCGTTACCTTGGTTCTCCTCGTCCAGGTATCGGACCCGCAGCTCCTCCTCCCCCTTCGCCTCCGAGCTGTAGCCCCTCCCCGTCGGAGAACAAGCAGCCCCTCCCCGCACCAGCCCCCGCGCGCCCGTCCGGCTGAGAGGCGAAGAGGCAGCGGCTGCCGCAGCCAACCTGACTCTGCCTTGCAGGAGGCCCAGCCCGCCCAGAGACGCCGCCATGCTACTGCCTCTTCCCACCGCGCCAGCCCCGGCTTCGTGCCGCGGAGCCACCCCTCCTCCCACGTTCACACACACCACGTGACGCTACGGCACGCACCGCTCGCTCGCTCCCTCCCTCCCACGGGCGACCCCAGGCAGCGCGAGGCAGGTAACGCTCACTCTGGGAGCGCGAGGTCCCGTCAGTCGCCACGCGCATAGTCAGCCTAGCCTCGCGCTCTGAGCCCCTGCTCCCCTCATGTCAGGGGCCTTCCAGCCATGCCCCCTGTGGCACCAGGCACCCAGTAATCATGGGTGCCGGGCTGCCCAAGGCCAATGAGCGGAGACCATGCCCTGGTGACCCTGCCCCCACCATTGCCCCTCCCCACTTGCATACAGAGCAAGAGCCAGCCCCCCTGCAGTCATGTGGCACAATGTTGGACCTAGATTTTGTTGGGCACTTTTTCACCAGTAACAACCAATGCACTTCATAATCCTTAATGAAGTTAGCCTCGCAGCGCTGCTCCCCCTGACATGTAGCGAAATAGTCTATTGCCGGTTTTTTAGATGGCTAAATGACTTGTCCAAGGTCATTAAGAGAGACAAGGTAGGTGAGATAAAACTTCTGTTGGCGAGCGAGACAAGCTTTTGAGCTACACGGAGCTCTTCTTCACCTCTGGGAAACTAACTCCGGCCTAGTCCACGCTACAGAGTTAGGTCGATGTAACACCACTTATGTCAACCTAACTCTGTAAGTATTTACACTACAGTGGTACTCATGCTGATTTAAGTCACTCACTACATCAACTTAATAACTCCCCCTGCGTGAGAGGCATAGCGCTTAGGTTGATGTAGTTAGGGCAACACACTGTGTAGACACTGAATTACTTACATCCCCTGTTGGCTGTCAGCCCTGCCTGGAGCTCACAACTGTAGCCCTCCCAGCCCTAGGGCTGGCAGCCAGAGAGGAAATGAGAAATAATAGCAGCCATGAAACTGACAAGAATGTAAATTTCCCTGCTGTAAAATTGAGCCCTGTGCTGGACTCAGGCTGTCAGCCCCCATTGTGGGGAGGCTGCAGCAGTCGACCCTGCACAGCTGTCAGTGCCCCACAATGCCCCGCTTCAGTCAGTGCAAGTGCTGCTGGTGAGGATGCACAATACCAGCAGAAAGAGGTTAGTGTGGACACCAAAAGCTGATTCAATGACTGCGGTGGCCTAACTTAAGTTGACCTAATTTTGTAGTGTAGACAAGCTCTCTGAGTGCCATTGCTAAATACTAAGTGAAACAGATTTTTTAGCATACGTAGTTAACACATTTCAAGATACCATTCAAGGTGAATTGTCCAAGGTCCCACAGGGGACTTGTGGCGGTACTGGGAATTCAGCTTGTGTTTCCCAAGTTCTAAGGGTAGGGTCCCGACTGCTGAACCATCCTTCCCCTCCAGTGATGCCATGTTAACAAGTTTTTGAACCTGCTTTTAGTGTGTTATTCCACTAGTACAGACAGAGCCTTTGACAATACACCTCATTTCTATGTCTGATTTTCCTCTTCTCTCCTAAACTTTCAGTAACTTAGAAATATGTTGGTTTTTTTCATGTGAATGATTAAATTAAAAGATAGATTTTAATTCTGGAGAACAGTTTTGTAACCAAGTTGTAGTCAGATCTCTGGCATGCCTAATGCATTATGTCTCTTTTGTCTGTCTTCTAGGTCCTGATTTTGTAACTTGTTCCATGCAGCTGCCAGGAGCACCACCAGCTTTTTTGCTGCCGTAGGCGGCGGAAGGTCCCGCGCAGACAGAGGCAGCGGAAGATCCAGATCCTGCGGTCGCCGCCCCCCAAATGTTAGTTCCCTAGGCGACCGCCTAGGTTGCCTAATGGGTTACGCCAGCCCTGGCAGTTGGAGTTCCAGCCACATGGAACAAGTTGAAGGTTATGACTATGAGAATGTAAGCTCTGTAGGCACAAACCATCTTGTACAGTGCCAAGCACTTGCTGGCACTTTATAAATGAATAATTACAATCAAATCACTATAGATAGCTGTTTTTGAAGTGGTTTCTAACCACATCTCTCTAGGTAGATAGAGAAAAAGGCTGAGCTACCTTCCTTGATTCTATTGCAAATTCATAATTTTATAGATTTTAAGACCAGAAATGACCATTATGATCATTTAGTCTGTCCTCCTATATAAATAACACTGCCCAGAGAATTTGCATCAAGCCCATATCTTTGCTAGAGCGTATCTTTTTAGATCTGATCAGTAATGCCCCTGCTGGCTGCTTTCTGATGAAAGCAAAATTCTGTAAAATAGTGCAGTGGTTTTCCATCTTTTTTTATGTGTACCCTTAAAAGGTTTCAAATGGAGGTGCGGACCCCTTTGGAAATCTTAGACTTATATCTTTATGATATAACAATCTTTAAGATTTATTTTTCAATGATTTGTGTAAAGTTAACAAATAACAATTTAATTATTAACAAGATAAACTAATCATGCATGGTTTCAGAGTGGTAGCTGTGTTAGTCTGTATCAACAAAAATGAGGAGTCCTTGTGGCACCTTAGAGACTTAACAAATTTATTTGGGCATAAGCTTTCATGGGATATAACCAACTTCATCAGATGCATGGAATGGGAAAATACAGTAAGCAGTATATATTTTACAGCACATGAAAAGATGGGAGTTGCCTTACCAAGTGAAGGGTCAGTGCTAATGAGTGCCCAAATAAATTTGTTACTCTCTAAGATGCCACAAGGACTCATCGATGTTTAAGCATGCATGCTTCTTAAAGTAGGTCATTCCCCTCTTTGTATTATATCCCCTTTTGCCAACCATGTGACATTCATATAACTGTTTTTTGTTTTGTTTTTGTTTTACAGTGCAGTTTGCAGTATATCCAATTCCTCCCTTTAGACTGGCATTTTAAGCATGAGTCAGAAGATTTGGATGGAAACACACTTTTCCATGTATTCTGGTTCCCTGATTGTTCACTGTGGTTTAGTTCTTCCCACACAGTGTTAAAGTAAGAGTAGCAAATGGAAGACAAGTTTAGTTCCAGAAGGATTAAAAAAACATACTTTTATTTGTAAAGAATTTCTGAAAATATAGACACTGATGCTCCTCATTAGTGAAATAATTTCTTTATATAAACTCCAATTGTGGAGGAAGAAGTTATAGTGCATGGAAAATCTCTCTAAGAGCTTCACTAATGAGTTAACACTATGTAGAGCTTAAGTGTTCCTTTCAACTGGACTCCATCCACACACCAAAATCCAAACATTTCTGTGTGTTGGTGGTAGTAACAGATGTTGATTGGCACACGTCAGCTGAGCCTCTCTCATTAGCTATTAACATGACCTACCTGTAAGCATGGACATAGGTTAGCACTGCTACACAACAATCAAGAGCAAATTGCCTGCCAGTGACTTCTCAAAATCCCCCAGGGTGTCCCACCTCTTATTTTTTTATTGCCATGTATCTGTTTCCTGACTAGAAGTTACCTACCTCTGCATATAGTTCTGCTCAGCCTTAGTTTCACATATTCATATCTGGCTTCCATTACCAGCAACTTCACTCATACATCTATGATACAGAGATCCCTTTTTTGAGGCCAGCCCCCAAGAAGACATCTCATCAGGCTGCCACCTGGCTAGAGATCTCTACCAAAAGTTCTGGTGGATTTTTGGTGTGATTCTGGCATGGCCTACAATTTCAGTAGCTGAAACGGGTCTGAGCATGGAATTAAGCAAAGTCTTCTGCACCCCAGCCCCCCTGTCCCAGCCCAGAGCCTGCACCCAGCACCCAAACTCCATCCCAGAGCCCGCACCCAAACTCTATCCCAGAGCCTGCACCCCAACCCCCTGCCCCAGCCCAGAGCCTGCACCCAGCACCCAAACTCCATCCCAGAGCCCGCACCCAAACTTCCTCCCAGAGCCTGCACCCCAAACCCACTCCCTCACCCCTTCCAGAGATGCATGCAGTAACTGACAAGCATTTCATAAGGTCCAAACACTAAACACATGTATAAACTTAACGTCTATTTTAACAATACTTAAACACTGGTTGTGTCCAGCTAGGCATTTGTCAGTGTTCAATGAGGCCTGGGGGTCTTGGCCTGAGCTGGCACCTGGTTTGCCAGCATCACACTGGCAATAAGCTCAATCAGCTATTTTCTCTTACAAAGATTGTCTTAATTTCACAACACCTACTAGGACATTTTATCTCTTGCACTCTTTAACATGTTGCTGTTAAAGTAATGAGTGATAAAGTTTGCTATCCACTGGGTCCAAGCTTAGATGGTTAGCCTGAGCCTTTTCCAGAGGTCCAATGTCTACACTGCTATTCTTAACACACTAATTGAAGCTGAACTAGCACAAGTCTGTGTACCAGTGCTGGGAATCACACCTTCCGGCTGCAGTGCTAACATGCTTATAGGCTCTTTTGAAAATTTTACCCATACACTATGGGTAAAATCAACTATGCCACTACATAGCTATCAGTGTTGTTAAATGTAGTTTATTCATGACCTTAAAGTCTTACTAACGAAAAATCTGTAGGAAAGTTCCAATAGGTGTGCAATAAGACTTTCTCCTCACTGTTGTACAGGAATATGATCGCTCAGCACGGGGTAAGACATAAGCAGGGATAAGGGAGTTAGGTGTGTGAAGCCCCTGCTGCCAGGGAAACAAAACAAACATTCAAGCAAACAGTTAAAACTCCTAAAAATTGAGATATTTATATCTAATTACAGCTCCGATGCCTTGAGTACTTATACGCTTCTTCCTCCTGCTGGTGCTGGTAAAAGACCTGGCATGTTTAGAGCAGCTCAGCAGAGAGGACATTTAACTAGTTACACACATGGGCACATGAGAACTATGTTGAAGAATGTGATCTAAAAGCTGTTTCTGATTTTGGATGTAACATGTACTCCACTTAGGAAGGAACAATGAGTTGCACACATACAAAATGGGAAATGACAGCCTAGGAAGGAGTACTGCAGAAAGGGATCTGAGGGTCATAATGGATCACAAGCTAAATATGAGTAACAGTGTAATGCTGCTGCAAAAAAAGCAAACATCATTCTGGGGTGTATTAGCAGGAGTATTGTAAGCAAGACACAAGGAGTAATTCTTCCACTCTACTCCACGCTGATTAGGCCTCAACTGGAGTATTGTGTCCAGTTCTGGGCACAACATTTCAGGAAAGAGGTGGACAAATTGGAGAAAATCCAGAAAAGAGCAACAAAAATGATTAAAGGTCTAGAAAACATGACCTATGAGGGAAGATTGAAAAAAATGGGTTTGTTTAGTCTGGAGAAGAGAAGACTGAGAGGGAACATGAGAACAGTTTTCAAGTAAATAAAAGGTTGTTACAAGGAGGAGGGAGAAAAAATGTTCTTCTTAATCTCTGAGGATAGGATAAGAAGCAATAGGCTTCATTATATATATATAAAATTCTAACGTGTAGTGTTAAGCACTAAGTATAAAATCAGCGGCCGCCCCAGAGGATTCTGGGGGCCTAGGTCTTCCGGCAGGGGGACCCGATCAGCAGTAAGTTCGGAGGCAGGGGTGCTTCCATTCCGGGGAACCGCTGCCGAAGTGCCTGAGACCCGGGTGCTGGGGGCCCCACACGCCAAATTACTGACGAAGCCGGGGACTCACCGCCAATGCAGCCAGGTCTTCAGCAGCTAATTCAGCGGCAGGGGCTCCCGCCCGCAGGTCTTCGGGCATTCAGCAGGGATTTTCGGACAGAGGACCCACGCGACGATTACCGCCGAAGACTGGCTGCCACTTCGGCGGCGGTCCTGCTTTGGCGGTAATTTGGCGGCAGGGGTCCTTCCACCCAGAGTGGCAAGGACACACCTGTCATAAGTAGATAGGTAACGGGTTAATTTCTTTTACCCTGTAAAGGGTGAACAAAGGGAACCAACACGCACCAGAGAACCAATCAGAGCCTTGGATTTTTTTAAAGCTGGGAGGGGACTGGAAACTTCGGGGTCTTTTTGTTCTTCCGTCGGGCTGTGAGTAACACAAGCTTTTTCTTCTAACTCCATCTTTCTTTCCAAATATGCTACTATAAGTGATTGAACCAAGGAACCAAAGTAATCGGCTGTGTATGTGCTTTGAGTTGTATTTACATGGTGTTTGATTTCTGACGTGGTTTAATTGGGCTATCTTTTTAAATCAGGCCTGTTTATTTCCCTATTCTCTATATAGGATCCATATTTATTGAATTTTTAATGCAGAGTTTATAGTATATGTAAGTTCTTTCTTTTTTTTATATAGTTTTCTTTCTTTTAAAAAGCTTGTGGGAGTTTCTTTTCCTATGAGCAAAGGATAGTTAAATTTCTGTACCAGGTAATCCTGTCTCCATCACGGAAGTAGACGGAGGGAGGGAAGATTACATTCTGTGTGATTTCATTGCCCAGGGCGGAAAGGCTACGGGAAGAGAGAAAGATCAACTCTGATTCTCTTGTGTTTGAGGTTTTTCGTCTAGTTCTGCTACGAAGACAAGGGGGTGATCTCCTGGTGTCGTAGCTGTGACTAGGATTTGAATGCATAGCCTCGAGGAGGTAAATGCTCTCTTGTTTTGGCATTTCACGATTTAAGTTGCATCGCCCAGGCTCACTCCAGGAAAGGGGGGGGAGCTGGGGATGGAGCTAGAGACCAGGGGTCTGGGTCTTGGAGGGGTCCCCCAAGGAAAGGTTTGGGGAACCCGAGGGGGCCGAAACCCTGGAAAACTTCGGCTGGTGGCAGCGAGATCAGATCCAAGCTGGGTATAAGCTTGGGGAAGGTTCACAGTAAGCACCCAGATTTTGTACGCTAAAGTCCAGATCTGGGACAGACGTTTACCACACCCCCGCTGGCGAAGACTGGGAGCAGAAGAAGCTCCGGGGGCCTGGACCCAGCAAGAGTTTTCTGGGGCCCCCAGAGTGAGTGAAGGACCCTGCTCCAGGGCCCCAAAAAACTCGTAGGGGGCCCCTGTAGGGCCTGGGGCAAATTGCCCCACTTGCCCCCCCCCCCCGGGCGGCCCTGGAATAAATTGCCTAGGGAGGTTGTAGAATCTCCATCACTGGGGATTTTTAAGAGCAGGTTGGACAAACACCTGTCAGGGATGGTCTAGAAGATAATACTTAGTCTTGCCTTGAGTGCAAGGGATTGGACTAGATGACCTCTTGAGGTCTCTTCCAGTTCTATGATTCTATGGCTCTATGGTGTATTTTCAAACATTTACAGTTTTTGTATTTAGAAACCAAACATTTCTAAGTTTGCACATATAATACTAATTACCGTGTTACATTTTGTGGATTGGGATACTGGACTGGGACACAGGAGATCTGTGCTGAGTTCCTGGCTCTGCCATAGACTCCTTTGGTGACCTAAAACAAGTCGTCTGCTCTCATTTCAAATCTATAAAATGGCAATAATAATTCCCTGCCTCAGAGAGGAGTTGTGAGGATAATTAATACATACAGCGCTCAGACTTATTTTATAGCCTTCATTATTACAACAAGTATCTAAATAGTCCTGGCCATGTACCATTCATATATGTGTGTAACATAATCTGAGTAAATTACCTCTATTGATCTGGAACATTTCCTGATCACCAGGTAAAGGAGGAAGTTGAATGAAAGGAGGAGAGCAAATAGCAGAAATTAATTTAGCTGCATGGATGAGCTGAGTGGGGTGTGGATGGTCTATTATATCTATCTTTGTTTAAATTTCCTTTAGTTGCCTGGTGTTAAAGTGGCATGTTTCCCTGGGATTAGAATTCCAGAACAGACCAGTGTTGTCACCCATCTTCATACAACCCTGGTCCTTTCCTCTGTTGATACCAGTGCTAGTCATCCTTTTGAAGAGCTCCATCCAGGGAAAGCTTTGGCAGAGTTCCTATTAACCATGTACTTGAGGTTCTACACTTTGCTAGCTGAGAAAGCAGGTTCCTCTTGACTTCAGGTGGAGAGTACTTTCCAAGAGCAGAAGCTGCACAGTACACAACTGAAGCAGAGCACTGTGTTTGATGCGACAGCTTGGTAGAATGGGGATGCCCCATTTTATCAGATGGCTTTTACCCAAAGGACACACAATCTGGGCCACTGCTTGACAGGCAACAAAATTGTTCATTTTATGGTAAAGCATATAACAGATGGACCAGAACTATGACATGAACCCAAAAAAGGAGGCATCTTTTTATAACGAGAACATTACTATATTAAAATTGAACCTCAATCCAAAAGGTGGCAATCTCCTCCAATCTGGCATTCAGTTAAAATGACTCACTTTAATCACATGCTTATAAGAGAATGGTTTCTTTGCACAATGATCAGGGATATCTTACTAAAACCCTCAATAACACTGTTTAAATATCATTAGCATGGTTTCAACCTTAGCATGGACAGGGCCTATGACACAAGATCTGACAATACAAACATTATTGAGGGCACAAGCTTGTCCAAGAAACTGCTGCACTGGGCAAGGCAATAGATTTATCTTGAGATTCAGGTTCAGACTAGGAGTTAGGAAAAATATGGTCTTTTATGGTTAGGTTGTAAAATGTTATAGAAAATCAGTTGCACTTTATAGACTGTTTGTTGTACATAATTCTTTATTACTGCTCATGAGCAAGCAAGGAGTTGCACTGTATATTAAATAATTGAATGCAATAATTATATTTCCCTTCTGTTCATCTAATTTTTTTCTTGATTTTAAGGTGGCTTATGCCTAAAGACATTTACTAAGCTCACAGTAGATGGGGTGTAGATGATATGTGATGTTTAAGACATTATTTACCCTTTTGCTAAAGCTGTTGCATTTTTAAATGAAATCAGTTCAGTTACTGTTTAATTAATATTATGTTATTACGCACAAATCACTCAAAAGATAAATTTTAAGTTATTATAATGTAAAAAGTATTTATGCTCATTTCTTTTCCTTTTAGGTCTATTGTGATACACAGTTTGTAATACAAAGATCTTCTGAACATATTCTATCTTTGTGGAAGCTGTCCCCTAATCATTCTGACTTCATGAGGGGAAAATACTTACAGTTTGTTAAGTTTTTGTTCATAATATGAGTATTATTGTCTTTTACCTGCCCAGCTGAACTGTTTGCCAGCATCCCCTCCCCTCTAAGCACTTGTGGAGGGGTAACAGGAGCCTATATAAGAAAAAGACCCAAAAATCAGGACTGTCCCTATAAAATTGGGACATTTGGTCACCCTAACCCCACGTTCCCCCACCTCCCTTCTCCGCCTAACAGACTGGTAGAGTGGGGAGTTCAGGGCTTCTGCCCTCTGGTGGGGCTCAGGGCTTTAGGTCCGCGGGGTGCACCTGCTGGGACCCCGAGCCTTGGCAAGTGCCTCCCACAGGGCAGAAGCCTCAAGTCCCACCACACTGCTGCAGGGCAGAAGCACCGAGCCCCACATGACTGAAGCCCCAAACCCTTGCAGGCGCACCCAGCTCTTGAAGTTATGAAGATTATCGTATGCGGCTCAGAGGGTCAGTAAATTTGGCCACCCCTGCTCTATATCATATCCAGATGTAAAACTAGATTGACTTGATCTAGGAAAACTAAGGACTACATGTACTGCTAGAGTTATATGACCACAACCTTTTCTTTAATCATCCCCCCAACCCCAAAGGGAGAGACTGTTCATGTGGAAGGAAAAAAACAGTTTCTTGAGCAGTCATCATGCAATTCTTTAAGAAATGCAGGCACTGCTTCCCTAAGGATAATATTAGCAGTCTCCTCCAGTGATGAACCCAATGCCTCACCAATCAAGAGACTCATAACTTTGGGGAGAGGGGGAGGAAGGAAAAAGAAATAACTTTCTCCCAGCAGACCTGCCACAAAATGTCTGTATCTACTGCGGGCAGATTTGCAGTTCCAGGATCAGACTCCTGAGTCATCTCAGGACCCATATGTCAATCTTTGGTAGAGATCATCCTCGAATCTAGGGATTTCCAATCAATCAATCAGCTCATAACTCCCTCATAACTAACTCATGCAGGGAAGACCTCATATTTATCCTCACCACATATGTTATGCTACTGTGGCAGCAGTACTGTAGTTCCATCCAAATCCACGTGATTTTTATCAGTGAAGTAGCTTGAAAACTGCATAGCTGAACTCTTTTACCAAATGGAGACAGTAAGGATCAACCAGTCTGTGTATCACTAGAAATACTTCAGTTGACTGGAATTTCACAGAGGTTATAATGGGGGATGGGGGGGAAGCAAAAACAAACAAAAAACCCACCTCCCTCACAACTCCATTTAATTAGTCTCCTGCTCAGCCACAGTATAAATTTTCAAGGAATTTTCCTGCAGCTGTTGGTTGACACTGAATGAGACTGCCACTAACAGCTCTACAAGTTTTTCATCCTGCTTCAGCTATTGCAGGTAATTGTATACCATGATGACTTGGATGACAAAGCCAAGGAACAGCGCCTAAACAGAGTGATCTCTTGGCTGAATAGTATTGTTTCCTTAGAGCCATCTCAAATCTAACTGGTTCCAAGAAGAGACCAACTATATAGGTAATTTTCCCAGATGAAAAAAGGGCTTACCCTGGGATCAAAAACAAAAGAGCTAATCATTATATAATTTGTGTATGAAAAAAATCAGGAAAAAAAATACAAAATGGCCAGCCGTTTATCTGCCTAATTTCCTAATTTGCATGAACTGTCATGCTACTTATATGTATTGGTGCACATTTTCTCCAGGGCCTTCAACTTTTGGGTGGTCAGCACTCTTAAAATCTGGCCACTTATTTAGATCCCCAAAGTTAGGCTCCTGTATCCTTATTTTGGCACCTATTTTTAAAAATCTTGGCCAGTATTATGTATCAACTAGGAAAAAATTGCAAAAATGAACACTGATTTACAATGTCAAAGTCATGGACAAGTTAATGGTAAACGAAATTTTTACCTTCCAAATAGCATCTGTTTATATGTGTCACTGTTGTATAGTGTGGAGTCAATCTTTTGCCTGGAAGTTGCCCCAACTGGAAGGAGGAAACTCTATCTGCCTAGGAAGAAATAAGATACTATGTTTTGTCAGAGATGGCAGCAGTTGTCAAATAAGATTTACATGTCCAAACACTTCGTTAAAGTTAATAAGTAATAAAGCAAAATTAGTATGTTCCTAGCATATTGCTCTCTGCAGGCTTTTCCTTTCAAAGTGTCCTATTATATATAAAACATATAATGCTTTGCACATTTTTTGAATATACTTAAACATGAGTGAGGAATGTAGTTTTCTCGTAAATGAAGTCTGCAGAAGTGGCCACTTTCCTGTGATATGTGATATCCAACAATAGGTGGAAGAAGTAAAATATCAAAGGATGTTATGTTTCCGTGTTCTGGAAGAATATTTCAAGAAAATATATTTGGTGAAAAAGGTGCTCAAGATGAGATGTTAGAACAGCTAATAAACTGTGAACATTTAATATGGTTGCTGTTAAAACATACTGAGACAATTCCTAAATTTCTTACTCATTAACTTTTTACTTGCGATCTGATTGCACCTTCTAGATTGCTATACCATGCTGAAGGGATAGGGAGTGTCCTCAGCATCCATCTCTTTTTCCAGGTGCAGCCAATGACACATTATGCATCATGGGATCCAGGAGAGGGTGCCATGGGCAGTCAAGGACTGGGATGCATAATGCCTGTGTTACTAATAATAAAATGTGTTTATTGTGTCTATCTGCCAGTATATTTGAGACACCTTCCAACTGTAGAATTCAGTGAAAAATATATACTAGATAAAAAATAAAGGACTTCTTGTTTTTTTACAAAAAATCACATTAAATGGTTAAAGTTAAATCCTTATTCTGGATTGAAACTATTTAAAAATAAAAGTGATTTTCTACCTTTCTTAAATTGAATCGGTGGTGAATACCATATTTAGGTAATTTCACCAGTTTTGCAGGAAGGTACACTTATTTCTTGTGCATCAGTTTTTAGGTGCCCAACTTGAAATGCCTTGACCTAATTTTTCAGAGGTGCTGAGGTCCTGCAACTTCATTGGCTTCACATGTACTTGCAAGTGTTCAACACTTTTGAAAATTCCGGCTCTTGGTGTCTCAAATTCTGCACCCAAAAACTGAGGAAACAATGCTAGTAAACACATCTGAAAGTGTGGCCAGAACCATATCTAGAGATTTTACATCACAAATAGAGAACGCCTAGAAATACCCGCACACGGGACCTTCATATTGAAAATAGAGAATGTTAACAAAGAGAAATGTATTCAGCCATTATTATCCTTTTTCTACCTTTTTATTAAAACGCAAATGCCTTTAGTTAAAATCTTTCCCTCCCGGCTTCTCCCTCTGCTTGATCCAGCACTGAAGGCATCATAATTCAGTTTAAAATATCAGTCTGTTGTCATGGAAATGACTCTGATGTCACAAATTCAACATTAGAACTTAGCTACAGGATCAAATATATTGAGAGAATGGGATTGTGAGAAGGAAGCCATTGTTTAAACATATACCTTTGGTAACAAGCTAAAAGGGAAAAAATGTAGGTTAATATATTAAGAGTAAGTGGTTATTGTTTAAACTTGATATAGGAAAGTCCATCTTTATATATTATTAATACACACAGAAACAATTGTATATACTGTCACCAGTTTTCAGACTCAACTAACAAAGCATATTGTGAAATCCAATATTACTGGCTTTATATCTGAATCAATAATATATTTAAAAAATAGGGGTATAGGGAGCCGGTGTGGTCTCCCTCTGAACCAGAGGGTGAGGAGTCACCCTCAGCCTGAGTGGGCAGAACCTGGCCAAGTTTACCCCCTGGAAGAGGAGGGGTGGCACAGGAGATACAAAAGGCAGGCCCCTAGCCCAATGAGGGCAGCACCAGAGATGGAGACAGAAACAGGCTGCTGGCTGCTCCTTGTGGACCGTGCTGCCGAACCAGGGGAAACCTGACTCAGAGGAAGGACTCAGGCCACCAGGACTGCTGGCCGCAGAGTACCCCAAGGAAGTGGAGGAGCCAGGCAGCAACCTGAGCCCAAGTGAGCCCAGTGCTGAGGGCGAGCTGGAGCTACCGGGGCTACTGACAGTTGAATACCCTGATGAGTTGGAGGAACCAGGGGGACACACTTGAGAGATCGGGTAGGAAGCAGCTCAGGGGCAGAACTGGACAGTGCGGTGAGTTGGTGTTTGGTCAGCGTGTTGCTGACGGGTCCTTGCTGACCCAGTGGCAGGACCTCACCACCACTGTCAGGGCTCTGGGCTGCAACGCAGTGGAGTCGGGTGGGCCTGCGTTCCCCTACCCCTGCCACTCCACCTCGGGGTGGCAGAACCCCGATAAAGTGCTAAGGACTCTTGTCTTCACTCCCCTGCCTGAGGGGCACACCATGGACTCTTGCCAGTACTCCCATGTCGCACCAACTGCAATGGCACACCTCCCTCAACTAAGTCCCCATCAACAGGTGTGACCAGGGCCTTTTGGCAAGGCAGTAGTTCCCCGCTGCCCGCCAGCAGCTCGGCCAACCAACTGAGACCTTGCTACATGGGGTAATAAAAAACACAATAGTAAATATAGAAGAAGGAATGAGAAGATGCGTTTTCTCAACAGGAAGGTTAGGAAAGGGGAATGCTACTTTTCATTAACAAGTTACTTTTGCCAGTAATATAGATGATGGGACTTAAGCACTAGAGTGAGCGTGTATCCAAATGGATAAATGGCATTTGCCCAGTATAGCACTCCTTTTCTTTGCCACCAGATAGTCACCTTCTTGACAGTTTGTTTTGATTATTCAATTTATCCAATGCTGCTCATAATTTCAATATTATGTGCTGAATACAGCTGTTTTTTCTTAACTGGACTAGGCTTCCTCCCTAATGCAAAGGATATAAAAGATATTTTTTGCAAATAACTTTTAACATTCACATTTTATGGTTGAATCACCAAGAGCAGTTTAGAACACAGATTGTTTGAGAAGTCACTTCACTTGCATGTTGTAATGTCTGAGGCCCTAATCCAATGTCCATTGAAGCCAATGGAAAGACTTCTGTTGACTTTATTGGGCATTGATTAATGCCTGAATGATTAAAAAATAATGTTACAGAAAAGAAAGGCCTAGTCAGGGTAAATGAAAACAGTCTTGTGCTCTTTTTTTTTTTGCGGGGGAGGGGGGGAAGAGGGTGTTAAGCACAGTTTTACCTGCTCTTAGGTTCCATGCTGCCAACTTGTTTGGTCTCATTCCGTAACTAATAAGAAATGGCTTTATGCTACCTGACTGAGATCAGCTTTTTAATATCGAATCTGAAGCCAGGCATGTACCCTGTTTTTTCAATCAGGAGTCTTAATTACATATACAAACATTCCTAAACATTCAAGTGTGGAAAACAGAATAGATTAGACAGAATAAACTACTTTATTCACACAGATCTATTCACCCCGCCCCAATAATGTCTTGTATATCTGAATGACAAAGACAAAAAAAAATTTTATATTTTAGGTGGGTGCCACCTATAGTTAAGGTTATTCAACACTTTACATTATAGACAGTGTTTTCAATTGCTTATAACTTTAATAAATTTTACATGTTTGGGCTAAAATTTCCCATGCCAGATATCTGCCTTGGGATTAAATTTTGGGGTAAATTTAAACTAAAATGACTAGCCATTTCTGAGAATGAGTTTATGGAAAAATACATTGTTTTGTCCATGTTAAAAACATACTTTCAACCATTTTTCTGTAGGTTTATCTAGTGCAGGGGTCGGCAACCTTTGGCACGTGGCTCGCCAGGGTAAGCATCCTGGCGGGCTGGGCCAGTTTGTTTACCTGCTGCATCTGCAGATTTGGCTGATCATGGCTCCCACTGGCTGCGGTTCACCACTCCAGGCCAATGGGGGCTGCGGGCAGCAGCGCAGGCCGAGGGATGTGCTGGCCGCAGCTTCCTGCTGCCCCCATTGGCCTGGAGCAGCGAACCGCAGCCAATGGGAGCCGCAATCAGCTGAACCTGCATATGCGGCAGGTAAACAAAAACTGGCCCAGCCCGCCAAGGTGCTTACCCTGGTGAGCCACATGCCAGAGGTTGCCGACCCCTGATCTAGTGCCTCCATAGTTGGTGCAGAGACTTGAAATTTAGCAGAGAAGCCCCATACCTGGTGCCAGTGTTGGGCCTTTTGCAACCCTTGTGAAAATTCACCCGAAGTGGGCCAAGCTCTAAGCCTCTGAAGAAAAAAAATCTAAGTTTGCACATGCTCTGTAGACACTTGTTAGAATTTAGCAGCTACATTTTCCAAAGATTCTATCAGCATTGAGCATATTCCAGCCAAGAGTTGCAAGTATTGTTGAGCTGGACTTTCCCTGCAATTGCTACTTTCAGCTGCTGGGGGTTGCTGTTGCCGAGCTGTTGTTCTCAACCTGTGGCTCAGGTAACACATTTTGGGTCACATATGCAGCCCACAATGATAAATAGGTTGAGAACCACTGCTGTAAAATAAGGTGAAAAACCCCTAATATCAGTGCCAATCTGACGGGGGGCAGGGTTTGATGGACCCATAATTTAAAGGATTAAATTTTTTGTGAAATCCTTCAGGAAATTCTAAGAGACATTTCTCTCTCCCTCTCTACCCAACTATCGGTATGTCTAAACTATAAGTACTGCTGCAGCTATGTCACAATAGCACTTGCTATAGCAATGGACGGGTGTTTTCTGTTGCTGTAGTAAATCCACCTCTCCAATATCTGTGTCTACAATGTGAGTTAGATCAATCCAATTATGTTACACAGGACATGTAGACCAGGCCTAAATCTCTACAAAACTATGCAGAAGCCCCACTCTGTTAAATCATATGCAAAGGGGCTTCCATAGGGTCTAAATATGTCACATTGTCTCAACATCTTCATCATGCTGGAAAGTAGATTTTTGTTAATTTAAACTTTAACCTCTGTCCTAGAGATGGATTTTTTTCCTTTTCATGATAAATTGTACAAGCAAAATGACATGCTTTCATAGTTCATTTTTTTCCCTTAAATGGCTTCCTTCCATGCTTTCATTCTATTCTCCACTTATGCCTGAACTTTTTTTAATTTTTTTTCTTTGCCAGAGTTCTGATTGTGCTGTAATGCAACTAGATCATTTTCTCCTATTCAGTCATAAGTTTCTAGAGTTTTCCAAAAGAATGTTATTATTTCAATAAGAAGTAGATGAAAAAGGTAACGCAATTGTGGCACGAATCTGTTTCTCAGACTGACAAGTCAGAAAATGTATATTCAACTTTTGTATACACTAGAAGTTCATACTTTAGCATAGATTGTCATTCAAAGTAAAACTACTGATTAATTTTGGATATTAAGTTTAATTAAAGTAAATCAGAAACAAGGAAGTTATGTACATGTGTAAATAAACTCAAACTATTGGGATTAAATTATTTATCAGACACCACCACATATGGGGTTAAAACAGTCCTTTTTGTTCATCCAGCCCAATTCCTCATGTCAAAGTAGAAAGAAATCTACACTATACTTTCAAGTAGGCATATCTAGTCTTAACTTCAATGTCTTTAAGCTTGTTACAACTACCTCAACAGATAAACTGCTTATTCTTACCATTACAATGTTCCAAATATCCAAATTGCATTTTTACTTTAATCCTACTTCTTTTATTAAAAAAACAGATGGTATTCAGTGTAAATTTCTCTTTTGCATACATTATTTCCTGGAAGTATTTATTATGTCTCTCTATAAATATCCTAGGTGAAAGCAATAATGAAACTCCAATTGACTTCAATGGAGACAGAATTTCACTCCATTTCTTTAGAAAATCTGTTTCCTTAATTTTCCCTGTATTTTTTTGGCGGGACTTCTGTGAACCTTTTCTTCCTTCTTAATCTGTTAGATGAAGTAATAATTTAAAAAAATAAATTACTAGAAGTAGACAAAAATAGTCACCATGGCCTAAATTTTCAACATGACTAGTGATTTTTGATGCCTTCATTTTTGAGTACCCAAATGACACCTAAAAGAAGCCTGATTTTCAGAAAATACTGATTACCTATTCTCTGAAAACCAGGCCCATGCAAGTTGTCTCAAATTGGGCGACCAAAAACAGTCACCCAAAATCTCTAGTCACTTTGAAAATGTAGGCAAACGTTTTTTAAAATTAGAAAATGGTAAACCCCTGTAATATTTTAAATGGCAAAAAAATCAAACAAAACATAAAAAAAACCCTGAAGATGTTCAATCCTATTTAATTTTCTTAAACAGATTTCATTCATAGTATGGCATTGAAAGTATTATGTTTAGCCATATTTTAAACTTTTTATTAAGGGCCTTATCCAAAGCCCATTGAAACCAGTGGAAGACTTCCACTGGCTTCAATGGAATTTGAACCAGGCCTTAATATCTCTTAAAAGGAAGTATGCAGTAAGAGCCAAATTCCCCTCCATTGCTACTCCATTCCAACTCCAACAAGGAAGTTATTCAAGGGTTAATTTATCCCATAATAAACTATATTTAAAGATAATATCAAATTGTGTAAGGTTTGCAACACAAAGTGGGAAGGAAAATTATACAAAAGGAGTGAGAAGTATGAATGAAAATAAATTTAAATTCAGCTGGGAAAAACATATATTAATACATCTGAGGGACAATAATCTGAAACACAGATGTTGAATGGGACAGAAAAAATTGAAGACAATGATGCTGACAGAGTCCTAAGGGTCATAGTGGCCAGCAAATTTGAAATGAACATGCAATACAATACTCACACTTTGGCAGAAGGTACCCTTACCTTTTCCCCTCCTTCTTTCCATGGAGAAGAGAAATGGCTGGTGGATCCATCTACCAGGAAGTCATCCCCTGGTGTGCTGACCTTCTCTGACATTGCTTCTGCTGAATCTGGAGCCCTCCCTGGTCATAAATGAGAGGGCTGAATTTGGCTCTTGACAGTTGTATTCAGTTCTAGGCATTTCAATACCATGGCTGAAACCTTGACTCCACTGAAGTTGATAGGAGTTTTGTAATGGACTTTAATGGGGGTAGGATTTCACCACATATGTATTCCAACTGGAGGGAAGAGTAACAAAAATTATTACTCAACTGGAGCGAATAACTGATGAAAAATGACTAAAAGCTAAATACATATAGCTAAATAATGACTGAGGAAGTGAAAGAGAAGTTGAGATATACACACACATACACATGTCCATAAACAAACATACATAAGTGTACATGGTTTACACTAAGAAGGGGGAGGAATTGTTTAGGATGGTTTGCACACTGGCTGGCTAACCTAGTGAGGAGGGCTTTAAAGTAGGTTCAACGGGGACAGGTGAGCAAAGCCCACAGATAAGTGGGGAACAGGGAGACCTGGAAGATGGGTCGGAAGCAAGAGGCATCATGGGCTATAATGGCAGAGAGAAAGGAGGCTCAGGGCAAAACTGGGAGGCAAGATAAACCAGTATCTTAGATGCCTATATACAAATGCAAGAAGTATGGGTAATAAGCAGGAAGAACTGGAAGTGCTAATAAATAAATACAACTGTGACATTATTGGCATCACTGAAACTTGGTGGGATAATACACATGATTGGAATGTTGGTGTGGATGGGTATAGTTTGCTCAGAAAGGATAGACAGGGGAAAAAGGGTTCCAAAATCAGCCTTCCTGAAATCCATTGTCTCTATTTTGCTGTACTCCCTTCTATCCTTCCTTAGAATTGCAAACTCTATGATTTCATGATCACTTTCACCCAAGCTTCCTTCTACTTTCAAATTCTCAACAAGTTCCTCCCTGTTTGTTAAAATCAAGTCTAGAATAGCTTCTCCCCTAGTAGCTTTTCAACCTTCTGAATAAAAAGTTTGTCTGCAATGCAGTCCAGGAAGTTATGGATAGTCTTAGTCTGTGCCCTGCGGTGTTATTTTCCAACATATATCTGGATAGTTGAAGTCCCCCATCACCACCAAATCTTGGGCTTTGGTGATTTTGTTAGTTGTTTAAAAAAAAGCCTCATCCACCTCTTCCACCTGGTTAGGTGACCTGTAGTAGACTCTTAGCATGACATCACCCTTGTTTTTACCCCTTTTATCCTAACCCAGAGACTCTCAACATTTTCGTCTCCTATGTCCATCTCCACCTCAGTCCAAGTGTGTGACATTTTTATATATAGGCAACACCTCTCCCTTAAGCTCAGAGAGCTGATAGGTAAGGTCCCATGGGAATCAAGACTGAGGGGAAAAACACAACTGAGGAGAGTTGGCAGTTTTTCAAAGGAACACTATTAAGGGCCCAAAAGCAAGCTATTCGATGGGTAGGAAAGATAGAAAATGTGGCAAAAGACCACCTTGGCTTAACCACGAGATCTTGCATGACCTACAAAATAAAAAGGAGTCATATAAAAAATGGAAACTAGGTCAGATTACAAAGGATGAATATAGGCAAATAACACAGGAATGCAGGGGCAAGATTAGAAAGGCAAAGGCACAAAATGAGCTCAAACTAGCTATGGGAATAAAGGGAAACAAGAAGACTTTTTATCAATACATTAGAAGCAAGAGGAAGACCAAGGACAGGGTAGGCCCACTGCTCAGTGAGGAGGGAGAAACAGTAACAGGAACTTGGAAATGGCAGAGATGCTTAATGACTTCTTTGTTTCGGTCTTCACTGAGAAGTCTGAAGGAATGTCTAACATAGTGAATGCTTATGGGAAGGGGGTAGGTTTAGAAGATAAAATAAAAAAAGAGCAAGTTAAAAATCACTTAGAAAAGTTAGATGCCTGCAAGTCACCAGGGCCTGATGAAATGCATCCTAGAATACTCAAGGAGTTAATAGAGGAGGTATCTGAGCCTCTAGCTATTATCTTTGGAAAGTCATGGGAGACGGGAGAGATTCCAGAAGACTGGAAAAGGGCAAATATAGTGCCCATCTATAAAAAGGGAAATAAAAAAACAACCCAGGAAACTACAGACCAGTTAGTTTAACTTCTGTGCCAGGGAAGATAATGGAGCAAGTAATTAAAGAAATCATCTGCAAACACTTGGAAGGTGGTAAGGTGATAGGAATAGCCAGCATGGATTTGTAAAGAACAAATCGTGTCAAACCAATCTGATAGCTTTCTTTGATAGGATAACGAGTCTTGTGGATAAGGGAGAAGCGGTGGATGTGGTATACCTAGACTTTAGTAAGGCATTTGATACGGTCTCGCATGATATTCTTATCGATAAACTAGGCAAATACAATTTAGATGGGGCTACTATAAGGTGGGTGCATAACTGGCTGGATAACCGTACTCAGAGAGTAGTTATTAATGGCTCCCAATCCTGCTGGAAAGGTATAACAAGTGGGTTCCGCAGGGGTCTGTTTTGGGACCGGCTCTGTTCAATATCTTCATCAACGACTTAGATGTTGGCATAGAAAGTACGCTTATTAAGTTTGCGGACGATACCAAACTGGGAGGGATTGCAACTGCTTTGGAGGACAGGGTCAAAATTCAAAATGATCTGGACAAATTGGAGAAATGGTCTGAGGTAAACCGGATGAAGTTCAATAAAGACAAATGCAAAGTGCTCCACTTAGGAAGGAACAATCAGTTTCACACATACAGAATGGGAAGAGACTGTCTAGGAAGGAGTATGGCAGAAAGAGATCTAGGGGTCATAGTGGACCACAAGCTAAATATGAGTCAACAGTGTGATACTGTTGCAAAAAAGCAAACGTGATTCTGGGATGCATTAACAGGTGTGTTGTAAACAAGACACGAGAAGTCATTCTTCCGCTCTACTCTGCGCTGGTTAGGCCTCAACTGGAGTATTGTGTCCAGTTCTGGGCACCGCATTTCAAGAAAGATGTGGAGAAATTGGAGAGGGTCCAGAGAAGAGCAACAAGAATGATTAAAGGTCTTGAGAACATGACCTATGAAGGAAGGTCCTGCCATGAGGGCAGGGGACTGGACTTGATGACCTCTCGAGGTCCCTTCCAGTCCTAGAGTCTATGAATCTATGAATCTAAGGAGGCATAACTAGCCATAATGGGGCAAAATTAAGAAAACATCAGTTTAAGTTGACCATCAGGGGAAAAAAACTAATTTCTATGACTCATTCTGTAAAATCTCAACTATTTGGCAAAGATAGACTCCTATCAAAACAGAAAAGGAATGAGCTCAGAAAATCTCATATGTTTAGTCAAAAAATGGAAAAAAATATCTTTAACTGAATGTCCATCCCAGTTTAAGAATATGAGATAGTTCCCATATTATTACAACTGTGGTTCAGTTATCTGTTTTAAAAAACACTGTCAGGCTATTCAGCTTTTCCACATTATAGATCTTTCTTAAAACGATCAAATTTATATCCATAATGTACATGACCAGATGATAGGGCCCTTGTTCTATAAGATATACATTATTTTTAACACATTCAGGCAGGGTGGATTTGATTTAAATCACTAGTCAGGAAGACTCGATTTAATCATGGATTTCTACATAAAAGTGCATTCTTGTTGGTTGTTATAACCTTAACACATATTCTTCACAACTCAGAGATAGTTGTAGGTTTCATTTTTAGAAGGTACACACTATAATTTTTTAAGTTATTTATTTTGAAAACTTTTCAGATTAGTTTTCCAGCTATATCAGAAAATGAATGATTGTTTGGTTATTCCATTTACCAAAGGTAACTGAAGCAGATATTGGGAGACGAACTATCATTAATATTTGGAAGATATTCTTGCCATGCTGTATTAGGAAGAGAACATCACCAGACAGAGATTTAAATTGTTTTATTTAACTAAAACAACAACATTATGTATTCTGGATTTTTTTTCTTCAACAACAAGCATATAATATTTTAACAAAACAAGCATATGAATTTTTGAATTTAGTTAAACATTCAAGATTTTTAAAACCATGTTTGTTTTTGTTAAAATTGTTTTTAACTAAAATAATTAAATGAAATATTTAAAAAAAAATCGACTATGTCAGCCAGATCAACATGAGAAACTTTAAAATATTGGCTTCTGCAGCTAACTCAGTTGTCTTAACCTTCATTTTCCTGCTTGTTCATAATCTCGAAAAGAAAAACAAGCTTTCCTACTTTTTCAGGTCCCAAATGATTTCTCAATTTGGAATGAATTAGTCCAAGGGAAGAAAATAGTCTTTCTAGACTGGCAGAAAAGCTACTGCTGTTAAAAGTTGGATTATCATTTCAACAGTCTCTGAATCCAAGTGCTTAAGTGACTTCCATCAGTTCACTGGTGTGACTTTCTTTAAAACATCATCAGCAAATATATATTTCTCGAATGGTTCTTATTTCCAAACTGGGTCTCTTTTACGGCCTGCTGCCATTATAGGTTTTCCCTTCTAGTGAGAGAATGGTATGGTAGATCTCAAATCAATGAAGGCTACACTCAGAAAGACCTCAAGACTTCTGGAACATGCTGCTTAAACAGTTTCACTTTTGTTTCTACTGCCTGTCCCTCCCTTCTCACGTTTATCTCCAGACTTCTTCTCCTTGTCCAGACCTATTCTGCCCACAACAATCTTCTATTCATTGAACTTTTTGAAACTTTGCACTTTTAGAGAAGGTAAGAGATTGACTGTGTGTACACAAATTTGCAGAGGGACAATAGGGTTTAGATCTATTATTTCTCACCTCTATATATTCTTTATTGTATTTGTTTATTTATTTGTTTTAAAAAACCATTTTTGCTGTTAACAAGCACAAATCCACAGTTTGAGAACTGTAAAACTAAGCATCTTTGATGGTATCTTCTAGACTGAATGCTGAGTCCCATTGTGTAGATAGAAAGATTAACCTAAATAATCCATCCAGAAGCCCCTGGAACCGCATAAAATTGGGTCCCTAATCCATGAACTATTGGAAATCATTGACAAAACTTTTCTTAAACATTACGTGAATATATTGTTTCATACTATATAATTAGAATTTATAATCCCTATTCCATGTTGAGATAGCTTTAATTAAGATACATTATAACTCAAAGATACCTTTAGATAGGGTTTTTTTCCTCAAAAAGCATTTTATCAAAAAAATCCAATTATTTTTATTTTAAATATTTGATTTTTATCCACCCTGCATTCAGGCTTAAAATTTAATCTTGGGTTTCTGATGGATAAATGAGTGAGCCAAACTCTCTAGTGAAATACAACCTTATTTTATTACATACATTTGGTGATACCTGAATATTCACATTATGATTAAAATGCTTCTTGATAATAATACATGCTGTTCTATCTAATTTCCTTCTCTTCCAGAAACATCTGTGAAGCATAAGGAATGAGACTTTCTCTTAAAGATTGTGGGAACACATAAAATATACAGTACACTTCCTGTTTTAGACGGTTATTTATTAGTTTAAATATTTGTGCAATATTTTACAGATGATCAAAACCAGTTTCTCCTGATGTGTTTACAATGTTCTAAATTAAAAGCAAAGCCTGTTTTCAAGTGACATTCGTCATACAAAGCTAAATTCTTCTCTCATGCTGCATATGGTTATGGTTTCTGCTAGACAGGATCAGCTACAAATGTTGCGTACAAAAGTTTATAACAAAGATCTTGTGAGAATTAAAACTGATATCTAATAATTCTTATGTAAAGGTGCCTTTTTCTCTAGTTTAGAATTTTTTTCTATGAGTTTATATTTACTTAATTGTCAGCCTAATGCTATAGTTAATCTCTACACTGAGACAAATTCTTTTGATTTCACTCTGTATTCTGTTGCTCTTCACCCCCATTTTAATGTTAGTTCCCATAACCTTTGAGTAGTAAAGTGGTCAAATACAAGAATGAGGAACTTCCAGTTCTCTAGTGAATGCTATAGAAACGTGTTTGGGCAGGGGTTCTCAAACTTCATTGCACCACGACTCCCTTCTGATAACAAAGTTACTATATGACCAAAAGACAGGGGGGAACAGAGGTAGAACCCGAGCTCCACCACCCTAGGTGGGGGGAGAGGGACCGCAACCAGAGTCCCACTGTCATGGGTGGGACTTGGGCTTCAGTTTCAGTTCTGGGTCCCAAGTCTAATGCTGGTCCTGGCAACCCTATTAAAATGGGGTTGCGATGCACTTTGGGGTCCTGACCCACAGTTTGAGAACCGCTGTATTAGAGTGTAAAACTGCTGAATATTTTAAACAGTGAATGTGTTGTGTACTTTGCTGGGACAAAATAGCTTGCAGTGCTAGGGAAACACACTTCAAGCATTATCCATTGACTCATCTATAAAACATTTTACATCCAGTGCATAAAAAACATTATATAAATGCATATTCATTAACTATGATAATCATTATGATTTCCTAAAGATTCTTTACAAGTCTTAAAAAAAGTGTTTGGATCTTTTATTCATGTTTAATTACCATCATCTTAAATGTTAAATAGTTGCTTTTAAGCACATTTTACAGTTATATATATACATTCACAGTCCAGATGACACTTCCCATGTGCAACAAGAAAAACTTGCTTCCGTCATGTTTCATGTTATAAATAGACAGCTAGGCAAACATGTACACTGTATCATTTCCAAGAAAAACACTTCATATTCCAGTAACCTATTCCTTTGCTCACATCTCACACTTTGTATTCTCTTTACTGAGACACAGACGGTCCATCCCTTAGCCATCATGACTTTTAAATAGTAATTACTAGCATCTGCAATTTTGTTTCATTTTTCCTTTACCCAAACACTTTAATAACCACTCTGTATACTAACAGTGAATGGTCCTCATTGAAATTCAGTTGTGAGAGTCTGCTGTTGTTCAGGAAAACCACTGCTCACCACATGCAAGCAACCACATTGTGGGTGTTTTAGTACCGTATGTAGGGGCTGACTCTGGGATATTAGGGAAGGGTGGATAAAAATGTGCTTGTGTGCATTTTTTGAAAAAAGTGGATTGTCTTGTATCCCAATATTTGTCTACATCTAAGGAGCATAGTTTGCCTCCTGTTTTGCAATTGTCCAAATCATAAGAAAAAAGTTTTTCAAGACCTATTTTTTTCCACTTAGGAAGAATAGTAACCATATTTTTGGGAGCCAAGCAGGGGTGGCTCCAGGCCCCAGCATGCCAAGCGCATGCTTGGGGCAGCAAGCTGCAGGGGATGCTCTGCTGGCGCCGTGAGGGCGGCAGGCAGGGTGCCTTCGGCAGCTTGCCTACGGAGGGTCCGCTGGTCCTGCATTCGGCGGACCTCCTGGAGGCAGCCTGCCTGCCATGCTTGGGGTGGCAAAAAGCCTAGAGCCGCCCCTGGAGCCAAGCATTTGTAATGACAGTGAAGGAAGGTATTCAATGTAGCTGAGACTGTAGATGAATTGATATTGTACCAGAAAGCAGTTACCACAGAACATCCTGTAAAGAGAGAGGAGACGAGTATGATAAACAATAAACATTGGCTGAGCTATCAAAACTGCAGAGTGAACAAGAATTTGCTAACTGCAGTTGCTTTTCCTTTTTATACCCTCCCCATTGCTAGCCCCAGCATGTACATTACAATAGTGTAGCCAAAAAATATTGTCATACTCAGATCAGATCTTTGGTAAGGACCAGATTCTGCTCTCTTGCACTGGCGTAAATCTGAAGTAGCTCCTATGTCTTCAGGAGAGTTACTTCAGATTTACATTAGTGTAAGAGAGCAGAATTGAGCCTGTAGTGTTTATAATGCTATACTGCAAATGTAATGAAAGAAAGAAAGAATCATACCATGAAAGTAGAATATATCATAATACTCAAAATATATATCAAAGGCCATATTCTGGAGTATAGTATTACCCTATTTAGAGCGTCAAGTTTCTTTAGGCTCAATTGACTAATTTTGATTTATTTTTTTTTTGCATTTTCAATTAGGTTTGCAGATTTATTCTGGAATATTTGCAAAAACCATTCCTAAGAAAACATATTTCCTATCTCTCTATGATACCAAAGAAAATACAGTACATTAAAGCAAGATACTGATGGTTGCAGCCTCCCCCAAGACTGTTTTCAGTTCAAACAATCTTGATCAGTGATGCTGCAGCCATCAGCAATGGCCTTGGTTGCTTTGGGGTTTCAGACACTTTGGGACATGGCTGTTCATGAGACTAAAATAATGACCCTGCAATTTCCTTATTTTAGCAGATAACTTCAGCTGTTTAGGGAAAGTTTAAACATCTGGGATCTAAACTAACAGTGATGCACTGAAAATAGAACATGCTGAACTCATAGTGGAAAGTCACATTAAATGAATCATAGAATATCAGGGTTGGAAGGGATCGTAGGAGGTCATCTAGTCCAACCCCCTGCTCAAAGCAGGACCAATCCCCAACTAAATCATCCCAGCCCGGGCTTTGTCAAACCTGATCTTAAAAACTTCCAAGGAAAGTTACCTCCCTAGGTAACCCATTCCAGTGCTTCACCACCCTCCTAGTGAAAAAGTGTTTCCTAATATCCAACCTAAACCTCCTCCACTGCAACTTGAGACCATTACTCCTTGTTCTGTCAGTCCTGGGAGAGGGTGTCCATGATCTGTATGTGAGAACAGAGAGAAGAAAGAACAAGGTTTGGATTAGATTTTTGGGAAACATGCATTAATAATTCTGGATGCCAGCAGTAAATCTGCCCACAAATTACATTAATCTATGTACACTGCCTTTCGCCACTAAGGACCAAACCCAACTCTTGAGTGAGGTTCCACAGGCAGCTAATGGTAGAAGGAGGTGCTGATAACATGACTTCATTACAATCACACCTTTAGGAGCCAGAGTAGCGGCAGAAGACCACAGCATGGATGGTCCTCTGTCTCTAAAAGGTCCTCTGAGATCTGGGCAGATGTGGGTGGAGGACAGGAGGTTATTTTTCCTAGGGGAGCTCATGCCATGGGTTTTTCAATGCGAAGGTGTGATCTATATTTGAGTTACTTGAGAACAGTAAGCATCGACAACCCCTATGGACTTTTGAAAATAAAGTGTAAAAACATGAGAAGTGTGAGTCAGCTAATCAACATATGTTAATCAGATTGGGATAGTTTCTTTTTTAAATGGGTACTGGAGGGTCTGGGAGTTTCCTCACTGCTAGACTTTATTGTTTCATATCCTACATATAACAGCAAATTTGAAAGCCAGCTGGTTTGAGGTTTTTTTATTTTTGTTTGTTTTTTGGATAGTCTGACAGACTGCTTAACTGTTTAGCCCATTTATATGAGAAAGATCATAAAATTCTGGGAAGTGTAAGGAGGGTGTGGTGGGTTTTTTTTTTGGTTTTTTTTTTAAGAAATCAGATTGATTACTAACCGTTTGTTAAAAAGATGAGAATTTTCTAGCAAAACAAAGTGGCCTTTTAGGAACTTACAACATGAATAGGGGTTTTGTCATCTGTAGGCCACACTTACATTTTTGCCATACCTAATGAGGCCACTGTATATGTTTCAAAAGCCAGCATACCAGGAAAGCAGATATAGACATAGAAAATTCTAAATAAGACTCTTAGAAAGTTAAGAATAGCAGTTTGGTAGTGTGATGTACTGCTGGTTCAAACAGTTGTTTCAAACAACAGTACATCAAAGCACACTATGGAACTTTCACTGTGCTGTAGCAATGTCCACATGGGACATTATTGCATGGCTAGCCAGTGCACTGTAGATTTACACAATCCATGTAGACAAGCTCACATCAACCTATGGGTAACATGTTGATGTCTTACAATAGTCATAGTGGACTGATATTTTAAAAAATCATATGTTCTTTGACATCTCTCAATATTTTGATCTGACTTACAATAAAGTTTTTTAGCCTGCGGGTGTTGTCTAGAAATTGAGGTGGATTAATGAGGAGTCACTCGAAAGAGAGAATCTTTTACTCTTTTCTATGACAGTCAACATGCCCTTTAGCACCATAAAGTTATGGTCACTTCTCTTGGAAGTCTATTCCCCACATTTCACCATTAGAAATCTTCACTGATATTTAGCCTTAATATTTTCTTTTTAAATTTGCCACATTATTCCCAGTTACACTCCATTTTACCATGCTCGGTAATTCCCTTCCCTCCTCACAGCCCTTAAATATTTATAGATAATTATCATATTCCCTTTAATTGTCGCTTAGTCAAGCAATCTATATTTAGCTCTTTTAATTTTTATTCGTTCATGAGTCAACTCTCCAGCTCCTAATTTATTTTTGTTGCTTTCATCTGAACTTCTAGTTTATCAGCATCTTTCTGGTAACAAAGTGCCCAGAACTGTGCATGCTCTGTTCTGCTGCTATGGCTCTCAAGGTATTTTATCACATTTTCAGTTATTTTATATGATACAGTATGCTGAGGTGTTTTCAGTCAGATTGTTATGTAGGCCATTAATAGCCATTTTCAGAGGCACTTGAATACAGCTCCCATGGAAATCAATGGGAGTTGTCATCCTTAGCACCTCTGAAAATGAGACTATAAGTATATTTGTATACTAGATTGAGGACAGTTTTTAGGGGACCAACTACTTGGAAACAGAGGTTCAAGGTCCACTCTCAAAAATGCACACATCATTGTATGTCTAAATTAGCACAAACAGCAACTAAGACTGCATGCACGTGTAAGCAGAGTCAGGATGACCTGTACCCTGACATCTGGTGGTGAATTATGGGAAGTGTGGAAAGAATGTCCGGAATGTGAAATCTCAAATAGTTGCATAGGCATGCCTACCCCATCCCAGACTGCCGAGCTGTGGGACTGCTTTGTGACAGAAATGACTCAACCTCAGTTGGGTGGTACTTGCTAGACAAGGGACATGGGTTCCAAACCCAG